>NC_137010.1:40114355-40214355 GCF_032717465.1 Coenobita brevimanus | reverse complement strand
ACAAATAATAATAATGATAATAATAATAATCATAATAATAATAATAATAATAATCTATCTATTTATAGCCCGACGCCCTAATCCCGCAAAGGGTGGCATTTGACTGCCCTTCCCCCAACTCACTCCCCCCTCCCTCATATACCTCACAACTCCATCCATCCACCTCATCCTCGGTCTCCCCCTCCCTCTCCCTCCTTCCACTTCACTTACAAACACCGTCTAATGATGATGATGACTGACATAATAACAATAGTAGTAGTAGTAGTAGTAGTAGTAGTAGTAGTAATAATAATAATGATAATAATAATAGCAAATTATTATTATTATTATTATTACTATTATTATTATTATTATTATTATTATTATTATTATTATTATTATTTTGTGGTAGGTGGGGGCGCTCACCATCCACTCACTCGATGTAGTGCTGCTCTCGGGTGTCTGCCCTTTCCTCTCCTCTCTCTATTCCTTCCTTCCTCTTCTCTCTTTCTTTACTTCATTCTTTCCTCGTCCTTCTGCCTACGGATGAGTTTACACTCCCTCTTTTGTCTTTCCTTCCTTCATTCTTTCCTCTTCCTTCTGCCTATGGGTGACTCTACACTGAGTGACAAGCCCAATGGTTTCCTGTACACCAGGAAATCATTTACTACGCTGGGTGTTAACCATATAACCAAATTATGGCACCCGGTGGTTTAGTGGGTAATTACAGCACTCCAATCGGATTGAGCCGGTGAAGGTTTATATCCAAGGGATGGTTGGGGTTATTGCTCATGTAATGCCACTCAGGGATGAGTGAGGCTGGTCACTCTCATCTTAAATGTTAGGACCAAATTGCCTAGCCCCGGGCTTCTACGCTTCTCATGGGGCAACGTAGAATTGGATGATGGATGGATTATTATTATCATTATTATTATTATTATTATTATCATTATTATTATTATTATTAAGCCTCCGCCCACTTATACACGAGGAGGCATTAAGTGCTTGGTCTGTCTGTACGTGCGTGCGTGGGTCCGTGCATCCGTAACACCATTTTGGCAGCGATATCTCCTGAACCCATCAACGGATATCCACCATACTTTTGTCAGTGATGTAGTATGAGGAGATGATGAACTGTTTAGGTCAGCTAGGTCAAGGGGTCAAAGGTCAAGGTCATATGGGGTCGATTTAGTTTATCCTTGTAGGCACGATATCTCCTGAACCCCTCGACGGATTTTGACCTAATTTTTGTCAGTGATACAGTATGAAGTTACAATGAAGTGATTAGGTCAGCAAGGTTAGAGGGTCAAAGGTCAAGGTCACATCGTGACGAGTACTTTATATTTAGTCTCACACCAACAAACAATGAACCTGTCATGAAGGTTGTATGGCGAGTCTGTGGCAAGGCTTGGCGGAGACATACTGAGTGTCGCTTGGCATCAACGGCTCGGGGCCAGAGTTCTCTGCATTGCATTATTATCGGCCGCCTTGGTAATGTTTTTGCCCGCGTCTGTGTGTGTGTGTGTGTGTGTGTGTGTGTGTGTGTGTGTGTGTGTGTGTGTGTGTGTGTGTGTGTGACCATTATGTCTCATGAACAGCTCGAGCTATCAACATGAAACCTTAACTGTAACAAGATGTGGCCAAAATCTTGGACCAGTTCGAAAATGTGCACTCGGGGTCAAGGTCAAGGTTGCAAAAATGGCTGCCAAAGGTCAACTAGTTATTATCACCCGCTTTAACCCCATCATATCTCATGAACGGCTTGAGCTATCAACATGAAACCTTCAGGGTCTGGGGATATAGCCAAAATCTTAGACGAGTTCGAAGATGAGCACTCGGGGTCATTATTCTGGCGGGTGATTAGCATTCGGCTCCCAAATGCAATTCTTTAATTATTATTATTATTATTATTATTATTATTATTATCATTATTATTATATTCAATCCAGAGAGGCAAGATGATATTTCTGGAACCCCACCCCATACCGTTGTGCGAGATTCATCGTGTGTGTGTGTGTGTGTGTGTGTGTGTGTGTGTGTGTGTGTGTGTGTGTGTGTGTGTGTGTGTGTGTGTGTGTGTGTGTGTTCTTACCTTACCTTGCTGTTCTTACTTAATTGTATCTTTACAGGAATGAGTCAATCTCGTACTGTCCCATGTCTTAAACCACTTTTATCGTACATATCCTTAAATTTACGAATTATTTTGGCACACACTATTTCATTTGGCAGTGTATTCCACTGATCAATTGCCCTATTTGGGAAACTATATTTCCTTACGTCTTTATCGCCTCTCTTTTTATGCAGTTTTTTGCAGTGTCCTATTGCTGATGCATCCCCATTGGTTATGTAATCATTTATGTCTATTTTCTCCATCCATAATATATATTTATAAAACATAATCATGTCTCCTCTCTTCCTTCTCTCCTGTAGTGTAGGTAGATTCAGTTTTTCTAGTCTTTCTTTGCAGCTTAGATTCCTTAAGCTTGGTACCCATCTTGTAACGGCCCTTTGAATTTTTTCAGTCTTATCTGTTTATTTTTTGAGATGAGGACTGCAGACTACTGACGCATACTCCAGGACTAGTCTAATGAATGATGTTATTATCTTTCTTAGCATGTCTTCATTTATGTATGTGAATGCTATTCTCATATTTACAAGGAGTGTAAACATGTTCCGTACCTTCTCACTGATGTGGTCAGCCGGAGATAGTCTGTTATTGATAATCACACCTAGGTTCTTCTCTCTTTCTGATGTGTGTAGGGTTTTACTTCCTAACTTATAACCTAAACCCAATCAGGTCTTTTTCCACTTTTACCAAACTTGATTACATGACTTGTCCACACTGAATTCCTTTTGCCATGTATTGCTCCATTCACGAAGTTTATTTAATTCTTCTTGTAGCTCTTTGCCAGAGTCTGCATTAGTAATTCTCCTTTGTATTTTTGCATCATCAGCAAACATATTTAAATAGCTTTCATTTCCAATGTTGCTATCTATATCATTTATATACACTAAAAACATAATTGGTCTCAGCACTGAGCCCTGTGGAACTCTGCTAGTCACTTCTCTCCATGATGAGTAATTTCCCCTTAGTATTGTTCTCATTTCCTTTTTTTTGAGAAAATCTTGCATCCAACAATTCAGTTTGCCTCGGATTCCTCTTTGATGGTATAGTTTCCATAAAAGTCGTTGATGTGGTACTCTGTCAAATGCTTTCTTGACATCTAAATAGATACTGTCCACCCATCCTTCTCTTTTCTGTACTATTTCTGTTACTCTATCATAGTAGCTCAACAGATTATTAACACATGATTTTCCCTTTCTGAAACCAAACTGTCTTTCTTTTATCATATTGTGTTCTTCTAGATGATTTACCCAAACATTTCTTGTCAGCTTTTCTAATACCTTGCTTACAACACTGGTCAGTGATACTGGTCGGTAGTTGAGTGGATTTTGTCTATTCCCTTTCTTGAATCAGGGAACAATGTTTGCTTTCTTCTAAATATCAGGTAGTTTAGCATGTAACAAGGATTACTGGAAAATTAAAGATAATTATTTACTTAACTCCTTTGCACATTCATGTAGCACCCAACATGAATTTTCATCAGGACCATTTGCTTTTCCTTTGTCTAATTTACTTCTCCTGTATTTCTTTTTCTGATATTTGTATATCTTGTAATATGTGTGGACATGCATGTTCCATATCATCCCTCTCAAATTTATTATCTTCCGTAAAAACTGATTGGAAATTCTTATTTAGTGCTTCACAAATATCCTTCTCTTGTGTATAGGTGATCCCCTTATCCATAATAGATTGTGTTTTATCTTTTACTATGGTTTTGCTTCGGATGTAGCTGTAAAATAGCTTCGGTTGATCACTGCTTTTATTTATGATGTCCTCCTCAAACTGTTTGTGGGCTTCCCTCCTTATTCTTGTATAATAATTTCTTGCCTGTTTATAGTTGTTATATGTCCTTTCACTATTGTCTTCTGTATCTGTTCCATAACAATTCTCTTTTTTCTTTTGATTTTTTTACATTCTGTATCAAACCATTTCTTTATATTCTTTTCTGCCCCTTTATGCTGTAGGATGTACTTCTGGACTCCTATTTCATAATGTTCACAGAATTTTTTATATATAACATTTAAATCTTGTCCTCTAAGCTCCGTTTCCCAATCTATTTCTAAGAAGTACTTCTTTAGGTCATGGTAGTTTCCCTTTTTACAATTTAGGCTCTTTTTGTAACTTTCATTGCTGTTAACTATGTCATATGCAATCCTGAAGTTGCAATTTAGTACTGCGTGGTCACTTTTGCCGAATGGAGGGTGATACATTAAATTGTTAATAACGTTATCTTGCCTAGTAAATATAAGATCTAGTACTGAGGATACATCAAGTCCTCATTTTCTGGTGCTTTCCCTTATATGTTGCGTTTGGAAAAACTCCTGCGCAAGATCCAGGAGCTTTTGGTCCCAGCAGCTTTCTTGGCTTATTATATCTAGAGTATTCCAATTTATATTTGTATTAAAATCTCCAGTTAGTATAATTCTTTCCGATTTCTCCTCCATTCTATGTAGTAATGCTCTTAAACTCTGAATTGTACTCTCTGCCAGATCCTCATTTTCGCCTCCTTCCCATGTGTTTGATCTGGGTGGCATGTATAAATTTGCTACAATTACTTTCCCTTCAAATGTATTGATCTCTACTGCAATCAGTTCTACTTGTGAGGGTATATCTAGTTCTATTTCTTTGACTTATAGATTTTCCTTTGTTAATATTAAAATTCTTATCTCTTCTCGATATATTGTATTCCTCTAAGTTTAGGATGTCATTTGATATCCTTGGTCTTTATTTTGTTTCAGTTAGGCATATTATATATGGATAATTTTCTCTGATAATTTAGATACCATTCCATCTACATTTGAGTACATCAAATTAATCATCTTGTTTACATACTTGTCTTCACTTGGGTCTACTACCTTCCTCCTTTTTATTCCCTCCTGGTTATGTACCACTTTCGAACCTGTGTGTGTGTGTGTGTGTGTGTGTGTGTGTGTGTGTGTGTGTGTGTGTGTGTGTGTGTGTGTGTGTGTGCTTCAATTTCTCCTAGGTCATTTTATGAATCTGAATGAAACTTCCCAGGTGAGTTCGACTGGTTTCTGAGAAGGTCTTCCACTACATGTAATTTTCCAAACACGATTTGCAGGGGGGTCACCCACCCCTCACCTAACTAAAAGTTATCAGAAATATTGAAAAGAAGGCAGATATGACTTTGACACCTTAGTACAAGTTGAACAGTGGGCTTTCAAGCGTCATATGATGTTAGGGGGCGTGACCCCTCCAATGACTCCTGGGGGGTCAGCCCCTTTCCAAAAATTAAAAAAGATCAGAAATGAGGAAAGATTTGAATGAAGCTTTCCAGGTGAGTTCGTCTGGGTACCGAGAGGGTCTTCCACTACATATTATTTTTAAATCATGATTTTCAGGGGGATCGCTCCTAACACAACAAAAAATTATCAGAAATAGTGAAAGGAGGCAGATATGGTTCTCATATCGTGGCATATGTTCTACAATGCGCTGCCATCCGTAATGCGACATATGGGCAGCGTGAACCCCCAGTTATTCTTGGAGGGAGTCAGCCAACATCCCAAATGCAAAAATAATCGAGAACAGAGGAACGTAGTCGCATGGATTTCAACGAAATCGGCATACAAATGGCAGGGTTGGGTATGCTGTTTGCTTGTTTTCTATGACTACACAGGAAGAAACTGCACATCTACTTTATTATTATTATTATTATTATTATTATTTTAATCATTATCGTTTTTACTATCATTTTTATTATTTTTATAATAATAATAATAATTATTATTATTGTTATTATTATTATTATTTAGGCTTAGAAAGAGGGTGGTGTGTAAAGAGAATCCCCTAACCCTCTTTGATGTCCTAAATGCATCACGAATGGCCTGCGATCTGCAATTCCCCAACACTCCAACGGCCTTCTACCCCTAGGCCCATGCGTGAAGCACTGGGTGAGGACGGGCTGCTTCCCTAGTGACAGACAGTGGTGTTAATTGTCCTACGGATCAATTGCCCTTCAGATCCCATAGAACTCAGCTTGTTCATGTACAAAGGAGTTGCCCTCCAATATCAGGCTTGTACAATCAGGAAGTCATAATACACAAATATGAAGGAATTACTGCGACAGAAAGTACTTCCACCAAAGTACAGCATATGATATTTTTCAGCGATGGTTCCTCCCTCAGCCAACCGTTTCATCGCCACCTGGCTCGTAAATCTTTACTCTTCCCAGCCCCAGCCCCACAAGCCGATGTCCCAGTGTCAGGAACTTTCCCATGACACACCACAATCTTTATGTCTTCATGTGTCGCCGCATGTCATCGTGAGTAACGTGGTGTGACTTAGCGATGACGTAGTGCTGACGTGGAGAACTTGGTCATTCTTCGTGGTTCTTGGCGCGCTACGACAATTTTTGGGATGTTCAAAGATTGTCAGAGTGGGTGCCGACAAGAAGGAGAACGTGACATGTTGTGATGGTAACGTCATTTGTTTTAGCTGTGACTTAGTGTGTCTTAGCTTGTCGTAGGGTGTTGGAGCTTGTCGTTAGGTGTGACGACGTGTCGTAGCGATAACTTGGAGATCGGATCCCAAAGACCTGCTACGACACACGAAGTTATACTTGTGACAGGCAAAGTTATACCTAAGACACGCTACAACAACTTATGACACACTACGTGGCGATGTCTTGGCGTGACGTAGAGTCAGAGTGACCGTTATTTTTTAAACTGAGGGATGATCGTAATGTGTCGTCAGGATAACGTGACACTTCCGTAGGGTGTCGTGGGATGTTGTAGCAATGTCCTTGTGAGTTTTAGCACTAACGTGACTGTGTCGTGAAATGACCGTTTAGGTCTAACGTTTGAGGTATGATCATGGCATTTCACCAAGATCATACCTCGAGGGTAGGATCGTGGTGATCGGGGCCGATCTCGAAGATGAACTTGAATATGGGATATGGGCCTTACTGAATGTTGAAAATGTTCCGAAACGACTGATAGTACTAAAACGATCAGTTATTTTGTCATTAATGTCACTAACTCTGTAACTACCATACAGTATCATTATTATTATTATTATCATCATTATTATTATTATTATTATTTTTATTATTATTATTATTATTATGCTTCAGCATTTGTTTGGGAAAGCTTGTTGTTTTAGTATTATTATTATTATTATTATTTTTCTTTTGCAATTTTTTTTCTTAGATCTTGATGATATTAAACAGGAAGATACCCTCGGGCAACCCAAGTACTTGTGCCAAATTAAAATTACCTTGACCTATTTTTAAAGGTCATATACTCATTCTTGGTGCAAAAGCTCCATATCTGAAAATTAAATATTTCAGAAACTAATTGCGATACATCTGTTTGGTTGAAAATCTTACAATAAAAAAAAGTTTGCATTTGCTGCCAATTTTGGATGAATATTTTGTCATTTAGCCAAGTGGAAAGTACCTAATTCAGATCTGCTCAGTGTTTTCTTTGTAACAAGTTTTAAAGAAATCCGGAAAAGCTGTAAAGCTGTAACTTTACAGAAGTATAGCTGTGGTCCTTCTCATTATCTGAAAGTAATATTGTTTGAGTTAAACATACAGTTGGCCAGTTATTGAGACAAATGTATAACGTATCCATGTTTACAAAGACAATCAATACCATAAATAGTTATAGAGAAGCTTCCTTACTGTGGCTACACAGTAAGTGAATAGGTTACTAGGTATTATTATTATTATTATTATTATTATTATTATTATTGTTATTATTATTATTATTATTGTTGTTGTTGTTGTTGTTGTTATTATTATATTATTTTGTCAGGACTCTAAATTATAATACAATGCATAATAGATAGGATCTTGAATGAGTAGTCTCAAGGGTGAATGAAAGTCAAGCTAGGTCTGGGAAAGGAAATGTTTGCAGATTTCTCGTAGGAATGCCAGACTGCAATGTATCACTGGAAACGCTACATATGCACAGACACACAGGCTTCTAGAACACTCTCACGTACGTCCAGTACGCATGACACAAGCTCTCCTATTAAAGAAAGGAGGTATTACACAGGTAGAAGGGAGAGAGAGACAGGAGGGAGAGGTTACCGAGAGAGAGAGTGAGACAGGCTGAGAGACAGCTAGCGGGACTCTACTCTATACTTCACTCGCTTGTGATAGACTTAATCTTTTCAAGAGAATAAAAATTATAAATAGTCCAATACTCAACTTTATCTCTCCTGTCATTGCATGACAAAGGGAACTAAGATTATCTACTTACAAACCTACTCAAGTATAGCTACAGCTCATCCACAATAAAATATATGCATACGTGTTCTAGAAGCAACTACGAAGTGACTACAAATGATGGTGGCAGCAAACGTACGAGCCTCGTCTATGAATCTACAGTGAATTTCTACAAAAGCAGGCGAGACAGTAGCCAAGATCAGCTTCAGTTCTACAGTGAATTTCTAGAAAAACAGGCGAGACTGTAACCAAGATCAGCTTCAGTTTCACAGTTGATTCTACATTACCAAGATAGAAAACAAACAATACTACAAGTCGAGCCACACGACGCCTTGCCAGTAGTATATGTCACTGGTGTAGTTACCCCAGTAGAGAATGGGTGAAATAGAAGATAAGATGATAATGAATGAGAGAGAAGCCAGCCGTTATGATCACTAAATCTTTTTTCTTATCAGTTTTGCTGCCTGTAAAGGATAACCCTCATCCCCAGCTGCATTTACTTAGTGGTCACTGGACTGATAACACACCAGATGTTTTTCTCACAAATTATGCAGAAAATCCCTCTTGTCCTTGAACTGTGTGTGTAGCTTATAGCATGGGAGGAGCTAAAAGAGAGTATTTGCCAATAGAAGCCTAAATAATATTTGCTCTGCCTTCTTAACCCGCCACGTGCCAGTGCCGTTTTAGAATGGTCTAACAAAACGCCGCGGCCAGTGTCAGTGCCGTTTTAAAATGGTCTAACATAATGCCGCGGCCAGTACCAGTGCCATTTTAAAACGGTCTAAAATAAAAAACTTCACTATGACCACATTTTTCAAGATTTGCGGGTAAAAACTGGCAGGCATGTAAGGTAATTGTTCCTCTACCATCCCCCAAGCTGTCAAGACTATACACTCACTCGCTCCCCCCCTCACGCTCGCTCTGCCTCACTCTGCCTGTGTACCTCACCCAGTGCTGTACATAGTGAAGGCATTTTGTATTTTGATATAAGTGTAAGTTGTAAATATTTTCTTGTAAGTGTAAGGACTATATAGTGAAGTCAAGTTGTAAATACCTTCTTGTAAGTGCCAGGACTGTATGTAATAAAGTCAGGTTGTACCTATCTTCAAGTAAGTGTAAGATAATCCATTCACAGTGAGAAAGACATGCAAATTGTGATAGATGTTGAAGTAATAAGTGATCAGAAAAGTGTAATGAACATTGCTATACCTTCCCAGCATCAATACCTGAGTATACCTTACATAGAAAACGGCTTTCTCTCACGTACGTGGTGAACATGAGAGAGCGGCTATACCTGTACACGAGTATGCAGGACTCAATAAAACTGATTTCCGAGCCTTGGTGAGCATTTTAATGGCAAAATTCGTTGTTTCCACATCAAAATCTATCAATTTAGCCCCCCCCAAAAAAGGTCAAAAAATGGCAGGCTCTGGGGTGTCCCAGAGGGCTAAAAATAGCTGGCACACGGTGGGTTAATGGCACATCACTGGTCTTGTGTAATTTGTGTAACTTCGCCATTGGCTCCTCATTGGTAGCAGGTGCCTCTATTGTTTCTGTATGGACGGAGATCATTTTTAAGACAGCCTAGTGGTTAATTAGCTGAGAAAGACAGAGTAAGTCTCCCTTATAAGGTCGAGGAAAACGTGAAGAGACACATTTTGTCTCTTTTTTTGTACACACATTCCTGCACATTTAGTCTCATTTTGTACACACATTCCTGTGCACATTTTTGTCTCACTTACTGTCACGTTACACTTTTGTCACATTGTGTTGCATTTTCCCCCAACACTACTCACTATGTGACTTTGATTACAAAACACACTGTTTGTGCACCATTTCCTATTTTTGGTTCACTCCTCCATTTACACTAGTGTGTGAATTATATCTGGATTTAACCTTGCAAGTCTCCACGTTTCCTTGAGCTGAGTATATTTTGGTTAAGTAAGAAAAAACTTGTTTTATATTTGTATTCTGTGGCCTATATGAATCCTCCCTTTTGTAAAACGAACCCTGGTTTCTCCTTTGGTTGTGTATGTTATAGTGTACAGTAAAGTTTAGTTAGTTTTCTTGCAAGATTTACCTTATCCCTTTTGGTGCTTAATTAAGGGTTAAGACTGCACCGTAATATACACCCCCGTGACAATTTGGGGACCTCCTCGCCAGGATAGTTCTGTGACATAATACTGGCAACCTTGGCCACATACACAGTGCTTACTCTTACCTACTAAACTATAATCAGTAATCATGGCTCTAGTGAATGATAATGATGTGAAAGCATTTTTGGATTCTGAGCCTTCCCCAATCAGAGTGAAAACACTCACAAAACACGAGCTCATATTGCTGGCCCAGGCCTTACAGTTGAGATTTCCTGCCACAATCACTAAGACTAAGTTACTTGACTTAATTTTGGACGCCATGTTTGAGCAAAGTGAGTCCTGTATAGCTAGTTCTGACCCATTTGATACTGTACAAGGTGTTGACCCTGAACCTTTGGCATCAGAGATACCTGGCCCTAGTGATTTTTCTGCTCACAATACTGGTGACAAAGTGCAACGTGAGTTAGCCAGAATTAAGCTGAAGGAACTAGAAGTGCAAGCAAAAATGAGAGAACATGAATGGAATGCCAAAATGAAGGAAATAGAATTACAGGCTCAAATGAGACAAAAGGAAATGGATCACGAATTCAGCTTGAAGCACCCTGATAGTTTACCTAGAGCTAGTAGTTCATCTGCCAAGGAATCTTTTGATGTTGCTAGGAACATTAAACTAGTACCTCCTTTTAATGAGCAAGATGTCATCAAGTATTTCCGTATGTTTGAAAAGGTGGCAGGTCGTCTCTTGTGGCCAAAAGACTCTTGGACAGTACTGCTGCAGAGTGTTTTGAAAGAAAGGCTCAAGAGGCTTATATTACTTTATCTGTTTATCAAAGTCCCAGCTATGGTTGTTTAAAAGATGCCATTTTCAAAGCATATGAACTAGTGACAGAAGCATATAGGCTTAAATTTAGATCCACCTTTAAACAGAAAGCTCAGACTCATGTGGAATATGCTAGAGTACTCACAGATTTATTTGATCAGTGGTTGCATTCTAAGAAAGTTGATGATATCAGTAAACTTAAAGAATGAATGATCTTGGAGAACTTCACTGGTAAGATAGATAGGGACGTGGCTACATACCTAGTGGAGAAAGATTGAGATACCCTAGCTGAGGCTGCTGTTGTAGCAGATAACTATAGTATAATTCATAAGCATGAACGTAAGCCTCAATTATTTGTTAAGGGTAGGAGAGTGAATCAACCAATTTTTGTGAACCCTTCTTCTGGTAAAGGCAAGTTAAGGTCATGTGACACTAGTGGGAACACTGCAACCCCAGAGCATGTTAGTTCTACGAAAGTAAGTGAGGACTGTGTTGCTAGAGGGTCAAGAAAAAGTGTCAGGTTTTGCCAGTATTGCCAGAAAACGCGGCACTTGGAGGATTGGTGCTGGAAAAAACGAGGGAAAGGTTCCTCTGTAAAACCTGCTTCTTTGGTAAACTCTTGGGGATCTTTTGACACCAACAGAGAGCAGCCACCCACAGATATTGTTAGCGGTAGTCAGACACTACCCCAGCAGGTGCATATTGTTGATAAGGCCAGAGTGGAACTGTCAGTGGTGGATAGACAGACTCCTGTAGAGCCATTGTTGGACACTAGTAAGACTGGGGCAGTGCAGCCGTCAGGTTCAGGTGAGAGTGGTAATAAGACTCCATCAGAGTGTCCTCTCCCAAGCAGTACTCAAAGTGACTCCTCCCAAGGTCATTTATTTGCTAACTTTATTTCTAAGGGGTTAGTTTCAGTTGATGGAAAAGGTGGTAAGGAAGTCACTATACTTAGAGACACAGGAGCTTCACAGTCACTAATGTTGAAGGGGATTGTTGATGTAGCTGACCCTAATGAATGTGTCTTGCTGTAGAGTATAGCTGAGTTTGTATCTGTTCCCCTATTTGAGGTGAAGCTCCAGTCAGAGTTAGCTACTGGTTCAGTGCGTGTGAGTGTTGTTGACCAGCTTCCTGTACAAGGGGACACTTTCCTTTTGGGTAATGACTTGGCGGGAGGACAGGTGAGTGCTGTTCCCTGCGTGTCAAAAACTCCCTTGAGTGAGGACAGGACTAAAGAGTTGGAAGATACATGTCCTTAATTGTTTCCAGCATGTGCTGTAATTAGAGCTATGACGCCAAAAGCCAGCCATGAGAACGTTGACAGTAATGACACTGGCAATGCCGATGATGATATTGAGCTTGGTGATACCTTTTTTGCCCAGTTAAATGACTCAGAGGTTGATGATTCTCCCCAGACTGATGCAAGTGCAAAGTTAGCTGATGTGCAAAGATCTGATCCAGAGATTGCCACTTTAATTGACTCAGCAGTTAGGGAAGATGAATGTGAGTCTGAACTGACAGAGTGTTATTATTTAAGGCCAAACAACGTGTTACTGTTCAGACAAACCCTTAAGGAGTTAGGAATCTCACAGATCACTTCCTCAGCATATCATTCTCAGAGTCAAGGTGCATTACAGAGGTATCACCAAACTTCGAAGAGTATGCTCAGAAAACTATGTGTTGATGAAAAGGAATGGGACAAGTGTTTGCCTTTCCTACTTTTTGCAACCAGAGAGGCACTGAACGAGTCCTTGGGCTACTCCCCGTTTCAGTTAATCTTTGGCCATGAAGTAAGAGGTCCTCTTAAACTCCTCAAAGAACAATGGGTCAAGGATGATGACCAAATTAACTTGCTAGGCTATACGTCAAACTTTAAAGAAAAACTGGACTATAGTATGGAAGTAGCCAGGACACACTTGGAGTCCTCTGAGGAGAATATGAAGAGGTGGTATGATCACTAAGAAAGTTAGGCACAGAATGTTTCACCCAGTCGATCAAGTTCTTGTCTTGCTTCCCATTCATGGTCAGCCTCTGCAGGCAAGTTTTGCAGGCCCTTATCTAGTGGAAAAGAGGGTAGGTGAAGTAAAATATGTCATTTTAACCCCAGACCGGGAGAAGAAACGAAGATTGTGCCATATGTTGAAGGAGTACCACAGGCGAGACATGGACCCTCCTAGTGCAGCATGCATAGTGTCGGCTGTCAAGTTGGCAGAGGATGAGGGCTGCACTTTGACTTTGGACCAGATGACCAGTTGGAGAGAAAACCAGGAAGCTTGAAGTACACTGACTGATAAACTCTCCCACGTGACTGCAGAGCAGTGTGCTGAGCTTGTTGACCTTCTCAGGAATTTCCCTGATGTCTTCTGGGACACCCCAGGACGGACGGAAGTGGCACAGCATGACGTGGACGTTGGAGATGCCAGCCTGTAAAGCAGTCCCCATACTGGGCTAGTCCCCAGAAGCAGAACATCATTCGAGAGGAACTGAACTACATGTTGCAGCAGGGGTTAATCGAGTCCTGTCAAAGTGAGTGGTGCTCCCCGGTCTTAGTGGTTCCAAAACTCGATGGGTCACATCGCTTTTGTATTGATTATCGTAAAGTCAGCTCCCTTACCAAGACTGATACTTACCCACTTCCTAGAGCTGATGATTGTGTGGACACGATAGGCAATGCTAAGTTTATCACAAAATTAGATTTAATGAAGGGATATTGGCAAGTCCCACTCACAGTAAGGGCCCAAGAAATTTCCTGTTTTGTGGTCAGTGGCAGGACTTATAAATGTAAGGTCATGCCCTATGGTATGAAGAATGCTCCTGCCACCTTCCAAAGGCTGATGAATGATCTCACCAAGGATGTTGAGAATTGTGTTACTTACATTGATGATCTTATTTTTAGCCATACCTGGGAACAACTCTTGAGCCAACTAGATGCCTTGCTTCAGAGACTGTCCTCTGCTAATTTAGTGCTTAATTTAGCTAAATGTGAATTTGTGAGGGCTCGAGAGCAGTACCTAGGTTATGTGGTCGGTTTAGGCCAAGTAAGTCCACCTGATGTTAAAGTTCAGACCATAGTCAATTCCCCCCAACCCAAAAATAAGAGAGAGTTGCAACGATTCTTGGGTATGGTAGGGTACTACAAACGTTTTGTCCTGAACTTGTCTGATCTTGTAGCTCCCCTCACTGATTTGTTAAGAAAAAGAGTCAAATATGAGTGGAAGCCAGAATGTGAGGAAGCCTATTCTAAAGTCAAAGCCATCCTGTCAAGTCACCCAGTGCTTCAAGCTTCAAATTTTGATAAACCCTTTGAATTAGCTGTTGATGCCAGTGGCCTAGGGGTCGGCGCAGTTTTGTTTCAGGATAATGATCAAGGCTTTGAGATGCCTGTGTGCTATTTTGGCAAAAAGTTTAATAAGGCCCAGAGAAATTATTCAACTATTGAGACAGAACTCCTTGCACTCATACTTGCCCTTCAACACTTCTCTGTATATGTTGGTCCAGGGTCAGGTGATGTCGTAGTGTACACTGATCACCACCCTCTGAAATTTTTGTTCCAATTTAAGGACACAAATCTTAGACTGACCTGCTGGGCCCTATTTTTGCAAGCATACTCCCTTGATGTAAGACATGTAAAAGGTGTTAGTAATGTTTTAGCAGATTACCTGTCCAGAACTTGATTGTACAGTATCCGGAAATTTCCTCATGGGAAATTTCTTCTCTAAGTAAGGGAGGTGTCACTGGCGTGGTTACCCCAGTAGCGAATGCGTGAAATAGAAGATAAGATAATAATGAAAGGAGAGAGTAGCGAGCCGTTAAGATCATTAAATCTTTTCTCTTATCAGTTTTGCTGCCTGTAAGGGGTAACCCTCTTCCCCAGCTGCATTTACTTAGCAGTCACTGGACTGATAACACACCTGATGTTTTTCTCATAAATTACGCAGAAAATCCCTCTTCTCCTTGAACTGTGGGTGTAGCTTATAGCGTGGGAGGAGCTAAAAGAGAGTATTTGCCAATAGAAGCCTAAATAATATTTGTTCTGCCTTCTTAATGGCACGTCACTAGTCTTGTGTAATATGTGTAACTTCGCCATTGGCTCCTCATTGGTAGCAGGTGCCTCTATTGTTTCTGAATGGACGGAGATTATTTTTAAGACAGCCTAGTGGTTAATTAGCTGAGAAAGACGGAGTAAGTCTCCTTTATAAGGTTCAGGAAAATGTGAAGAGACACATTTTATCTCATTTTTTTGTACACACATTCCTGTACATTTAGTCTCATTTTGTACACACATTCCTGTACACATTTTTGTACACATTTTGTCTCATTTATTGTCACGTTACACTTTTGTCACATTGTGTTACTCTTTTCCCCAACACTACTCACTATGTGACTTTGATTACAGAACACATAGTTTGTGCACCATTTCCCATTTTTGGTTCACTCCTCCATTTACACTAGTGTGTGAATTATATCTGGATTTAACCTTCCAAGTCTCCACGTTTCCTCGAGTTTTGTAAGTACTTAGCTTCCACTGAGTGTATTCTGGTTAGGTAAGTTATAACTTGTTTTATATTTGTATTCTGTGGCCTATATGAATCCTCTCTTTTGTCAAACGAACCCTGGTTTCTTCTTTGGTTGTGTATGTTATAGTGTATAGTAAAGTTAAGTTAGTTTTCTTGCTAGCTTTACCTTATCCCTTTTGGTGCTTAATTAAGGGTTAAGAGTGCACCATAATATACACCCCCATAACAAAAAAAAAAAAAAAAAAAAAATGTTACAAAGAATCTTCAACTTTCTATGACGAACCAACTAACTATAACATCTACGACTGCTGCGGAACAAAAAAACATATCAAAAAGACTCATAACTTACAACCAACAACTCACAAACCAGTACCTGACCCCACCATTCTCTCCAACCCCCACTCCGTCTCCATCATCACCACACTGATGTAGAGGTGAAGAGGTAAGACAGTGCCAGCAAAAAACACAATGCGCCTCTGACTCAGGCACCTCACCCACCACTTGTTACTCAACGTTACTCACACATTGTTACTCATACTCATTTAATCTCAATAGTTATCGAGTGAGAAGTCGACGTTGTATGGTGGGGTTCGAGTATGACTAAGGTCACTCCTCACTTCAATCAGCCCTGATCTATTAACAAGCCCTGGAGTTTCCGAGAGTGACATCATCTATCAACACAGCCCTGAGACTCCGACAGTGACATTATCTGCCTTTTAAGTGGGTGATCATACTTCTTTCTTAATTTTCCCCAGTGCTTAAAATTAGGAACAATCACCTCCTTTACTTATTTATATGTATACAGGGTATACATATACATAATTAATACCTTTCATTGATTAATACTCATATAATCACCTATACAGTTAACACATATATAAAATAAGCGTTACATAACACCATACCTAAGCAATATGAGCTTATTTAGCTAAGTTATATGACAGGAATATTATCAACACCACTAGTGTTGGTGCCAGATGAAACACAGTTACCATCGAATGTCGATTCACAATTAGGTGAACAACAGGAAAACAAACCAATCACACATAGTTCTCCATAAAGTAAGGATAAAGAAACAAATACCTCATTTTTAGATGATGATGATGATCATTGGGAACCTCCCTTTGATGTAGAAAGGGGAGACTTAAGCTCTTCCATACATATTTATGAAAACCTGCTTAAGAGAGTGCATAGGTCAGGCAAAACATATTCCACTAAGCCTTCACATAACGACAAAGAACTCCAAGTGAACTCAACAAAACAACCAACCAAAATGGCTAATGAAGGCAATAACACAACTCAAACATCCCCGCCTCATGTTTACGTTTTCCATGAGGATAAAAACATCCCAAAATTATCAGGCACAGAAAAAGATCGCATCGATGTAATGTCTCTCATAAACCACTGCGAACAACTCTTTAAGAGACATGTAACAGATGAACGTGAGAAATAGCAATATTTTCCTCATGGACTGACCAAGAAAGATGTCGAGCAGGCGACTTACTTAGATCAGATAAACTCCTACGAGCAAAGATATATGAGGGGTTTAGAACAGAATTCCTGAAGAAATTCTCTTGAGGCACAAACTTTCTGCCAGGTATAATTCCAGAATTACATACAGTAAGATTATGGATCTTATGAGACAACACACAACTAATCCTGTCCTAGGTGAAATAACAGCAGATGTTTCCACAATTAAGAGAACATTATTAGTTACCATAAAGAATTCAAATTGGATAACAGATGATGGCAAGATGTCACCAATGCGTGTCGTAGACATCATTCGTTATGTAGCTGCCCTGTGTAATTTACATGATAGAGTCCTTAAAATAGCTAAAACAATTCCTTACACCCCAGGAATGTGCTTGCTAGATTTTGCGAACGAGGTAGAGATGAAATGTAGCAAAGCAGAGGTGACCGAAGCACAGTCAAATACTACCGGAATGAGAATGACAGACACAGTGTCAGCCTTGAAAACAGCTACCCCAAACAAAGAACAAAATCGGTCGCGACCCGAAAACAGAAAGAACAAACAGCCACAATATTCAAGGCAGCAATCACAGACACCAGGCTACAGGCAGTCATATAAGTTTGCGTGCAGTCCAAGCAGAAGCCGTGCCACAGAAACAACTAAATAAGGGAAGTCATCTCGAGGATCACATTCAGGAGATTGATCTACTCTATGTTACTATTGTGCAAACCCTGGACACACAAAGAATGAAAACTTTATCAAAACAAAAGAAGAGAGACAAAAGGCACAAGGGTGTGATCCATACTGCAGACATCACAAGTCCCAGGGTCACTGGACCTCAAATTGTAAGACAATAGAAAAACTTATTTCCATTTTTAAGTCGAGGGAAGGCCAAGCCACGACAAAAAACGACCAATCATAGAGAAAGCCAAATCTAAAATTCACTTAGGAGGCATGTTGGGAAGTGAGTGTATCTTGATACCAGCTGTATGTGAAGTTCAAAACATTTCATATTCTTGGATACAGGCTCTCCAGTGAATTGAATAACACAAGATGAATTAGACAGGTTTTTAAGAAATAAGAAGAAAGTAACTTTCCTAGAAGAATCTGATTTAGACTTATATGCAGTAGATGGCAAACAAATTACAGTAAAAGGCATGATAAGGTTAGGCATCAGTTTTACAGAGACTGCAAGACCATTTTCTGCATTTTTCTATATCGTTGAAAACTTATCAATAAGAGCTAATATGTTGCTAGGTTTAAGAACAATGAGAACAGAGAAAATAATTTTACTGCCACAAATGAATGGGATAGACTTTTATAGTGAGTTCATAGAGGAATTATCATCAGATTTCTCATCCATCAATAGTAGAGAACCAAAATGAAACGTAAATATTAAACACCTAAACAGAAATACACGAGCAGACGAGGGTACAGATCCACTCACACCACCCCACAGAGCCTCCTGGACTAGAGACAGAGGTAACGGTACTGACTCATCAGTTTTTCCCGCCCATCTCACCAATGATATAGTTATTCTGCCTAACTCATACATGAAAGTTACCATAGAGCAATTTTTTTTTTTTTTATGTGAGGAAGAAGGAACCAAAGGCCATGAGCCCGCAGTAACAGTTCCCTCCAAGAGAAAAACAAAATACAATAGAGAGCCAAATTCAAGATCCGATCATTTTGAGATGCCTGGACACACTGCGTTTGAAAGACTGGAGATCATAGGAAGCAGGAAATACAGACAGAGGGAGACAGTTCCAGAGCTGACCTGTTGCATAAATGAAAGACTGGGAGTAACGGTTAACTCTTGCATTAGAGAGTTGGACAGAAAAGGGATGAGAGTTTGCTGCCAGACGGGTGCTACGCGCCCGTCGTAGAGGTGGAGGAATGCAAGCAGACAGTTCAGAGAAGCAGTGACTATTAAAGTAGCGATAGAAAAGAGATAAAGATGCAACAGTGCGGCGAAGAGACAGAGGTTGAAAGGAGTCAGTAAGAGGAGGAGAGTTAATGAGACGAAAAGCCTTTGACTCCACCCTATTGAGAAGAGCTGTATGTGGGAAGCCTCCCCACACATGAGAGTTGTACTCGACACAGGGGCGGATAAAACCCCTGTATAGAGTCAACAATTGTGCAGGGGTAAAGAAAGAGCAGAGTCGGCTTAGCACACCCAATTACAAGAGCTGTAATATGATCTTTCCAAGATAAGTCCCGAGTAAATGAAACCCCAAGCATGTTCAAGGATGATGCAGGATTAAGCTGAAGATTATTAAACATTAGTGGGTATACCTGTGGAAGATTTTGTTGGGTTGATAGGTGTAAGAACTGAGTCTTAGATGCATTAAAAACAACCATATTATTTTTACCCCAGTCAGAGATACGAGCCAAGTCAGACATTAGGTGTGCCATAGCCTCATCCCTTGTTTGTTGAAGTAACTGTTGAGATGGGCGTTGCGGGAACCGAATGGAAAGGTGAAGGGTGGAGTCATCAGCGTATGAGTGGATAGGGTTAGATGTACAACTTAGATGATCATTGATGAATAAAAGGAAGAGAGTTGGTGATAGGACAGAGCCCTAAGGAACACCACTGTTGATAGATCTAGGAGGAGAACGATGGCAGTCTACAACAGTGGCTATAGAACGACCAGAAAGGAAGCTAGCGATGAAGGCACAGATAGAAGGATAGAAACCGTAGGAGGGCAGTTTGGAAATTAAAGATTTATGACTGACTCGATCGAAAGCCTTTGAGATGTCAAGTGCAATGGCAAAGCTTTCGCCAAAGTCCCGAAAGGAGGATGACTAGGAGTCTGAAAGGTAGGTGAGAAGATCGCCAGTGGAGCGTCCCTGACGGAACCCGTACTGATGATCGGAAAGAAGGTTGTGATAGGAAATATGCCTTAAAATTTTTCTATTGAGAATTGACTCGAAAACTTTTGAAATACAGGACGTTAAAGCAATTGGACGATAGTTGGAGGGTTGGGAGTGGTCACCCTTCTTTGGGACTGGCTGAATGAGAGCAAACTTCCAGCAAGAAGGAAAGGTACAAGTTGAAAGACAAAGGCGAAAGAGTTTGCCTAGGCAGGGTGTAAGCACAGAAGCACAGTTCTTGAGAACAACAGGAGGGACCCCATCAGGCCCATATGCCTTGTTAGTACTGAGGCCAGTGATGGCAGAAAATACATCAACTGAAGAAATTTTAATGTCAGCCATGAGGAAGTCAGAGGGGGGAAGTGGTGGAGGAACAGCACTGGAATCGTCTAAGGTGGAATTGGAGGAGAAAGAAAGTCTGTGTGAAGAGATCTGCTTTATCAGTAGAAGAAATAGCTACAGAACCATCAGAGTAGAAAAGAGGAGGGAAGGATGATGAGGTAAAGTTGTTAGAAAGATTTTTGGCAAGGTGCCAGAAGGAGCGGGAAGAATTCGAGTTGGAGAGTTGAGAGCATTTAGTATGGATGAAATTATTTTTAGTAGAGCGAAGAACAGACTTAGCACGATTCCGGCCAGAAACGTAAAGATGATGTGACTCAGGGGTGGGTCGGCTCCGGTACCTTTTGTAGGCCCTCTCCTTGTTGCGGACAGCATTAGAACAAGCGTGATTAAACCAAGGCTTTCTTGCGTTAATCAAAGGTTATGAGAAAGGAATGTATGCTTCCATGCCCGAGAGAATAACCTCCGTAATGCGCAAGGCACACTCAGATGGCTCCCGGCCATGGAAGCAATAATCATTCCAGGGAAAATCAAAGAAGTACTGCCTGAGGGCCTCCCAGTCCGCGGCTCCAAAATGCCACAGACGACGTTTCCCTGGAGGGTCCACAGGCCGTACCGGAGTGATAGGACAGGTTAAGGTAATAAGGTTGTGATCGGAGGAGCCCAACGGAGAGAAAAGATTAACAGAGTAAGCAGAAGGATTAGTTGTGAGGAAGAGGTCAATTGAAGAATAGCACTGTTCTTGTCTCAGAGGAATTATGTAAAGTGAATGGAGTGTCAGTAGAAAACGCATTATGTCAGCTGAATAACGATGGGCAAACTCAGTTGTTCCTAATTAATCACATAAATGGAGAATTACAAATGAAAAAGGGGACTTGTCTAGTCAATATAGAAAAATATCCTGCCCCTGTAATGGAAATAGTTACAGATGGAACAACAAGTAAGATAAAATCTACGGACAGAGAAAGCATAAACGAAAATTTGATTCACTCAGGACTATTTAATGAAGAAACTGATCTCTTAAATTTATTAGAAATACATCGACAAACTGTAGCATTACCTGGAGAACAATTAGGGTGTACTAACCTGATTAATCACAAGATTAACGTGCACCCAGACACACGACCTATTTTTGTACCTGCCTATAGAGTTCTGCAATCACAACGTACCCTTGCAAACCAGCTTGTTGATGAAATGCTAAAACTGGGTATTATTGAGCCATTGGTCTCCCCGTGGAATGCCCCATTATTTTTCGTGCCCAAATGAAACAGAGAAACGCGTGCGGTAGTTGATTACCGTAAACTAAATAATCACACAATCCCAGACGAGTTTCCCATGCCATCATTACGAAAAGATACAAACATATAGACAGATGCGAGTCATGTGCGAAACACAAAGGCTGCACAATAAAACCTGCACCTATAGGTAAATACCCTGTACCACATCAACTGTGAGACGTTGTGGCGGTTGACTTACTCACGTGACCTTTATCAGACAATAATAACCAATACCTATTCGTTGCAACAGATAATTTCTCACGATACGTAATTTTAGCCCCAATTAAGGATAAGACAGCAGAAACAGTATGCTTTCTCTGTTCGTTGATTTTATCTTACTTGTCGTTCCAGCTGTAACTATTTCCATTATAGGGGCAGGACATTTTTCTATATTGATTAGACAAGTCCCCTTTTTCATCTGTTCTTCTCCATTCATGTGATTAATTTGGAACACCTGAGTTTGCCCATCGTTATTCACCTGACATAATGCGTTTTCTACTGACACTTCTTTCATTTTACATAATTCCTCTAAGACAAGAACAGTGCTATTCTTCAATTTGCTCTGTATGGTAACTTTCATGTATGAGTTAGGCAGAATAACTATATCATTGGTGAGATGGGCGGGAAAAACTGATGAGTCAGTACCGTTACCTCTGTCTCTAGTCCAGGAGGCTCTGGAGGGTGGTGTGAGTGGATCTGTACCCTCGTCTGCTTGTGTATTTCTGTTTACGTCAGTGGTTCTTAACCTTTTTTGAGGCACGGACCCCTTTGAGAATATGGTGAATGTTATGGACCCCTTCCTTACAAAAATGTACATAAGCACATAAACACAACATTTTGCATACAATGAATATATTTGATTTTACTGAAAACTACCTCACGTAGTGTATGACATACAACGTATAAAAACAATGATTACAATTATTTATGGTTCTCACTCTTTTTCATGCAAAAGTTAATGGCCACTCGATGAAAAAATGAAATACATCCAACTTGTGCAAATTAAACAAAACAAAACTATAATTCTGCTCAAAAGTTCATTTCAATGAAAAGGTTGTTGTTGTTTGGCTTGAATATGATGAAATTGTGGAGTGGTCTTTGACAAGGCAACACGCAAGCCATTTTTGACATTCAATCGATTTCGACTTTTTTTTTTTTTCTTTGATAGAAACATCCCTGAAAACCCTGACCCACAAAGGTATGTAGTAGCAAACGGAATCATAGCACCCACAGCTCGCTTTGCCAGACGAGGGTAGGTTTGTGTCAACGAACACCAGAATTCGTCAAGACTCTTCGAGTTTAATTCATTTTGTATCAGTTCCTTTGTCTTGAGGTCAGTGAGGTGATCTTTAGCAAGGTTTTCATTACTGATACACTCTATGTCGGCACGGAAAGGATTGCGGTACGAATTCATGTTTCAACTTTAAGGTCACCTGAGCAGAAGTAACCTATGAAAGGATTCTGCAGTGTATCCAGATGTCTGCAGATTTCTGCCTGCAAAGAAACTGACAAAGCTTTGTCAACCTCGATTCCATCCTGCCTAGAAGCACTCCCTCTAACACTGGAGAGTTTGCATAGCTGTCTGCCTCCAGTCTCCTCTTCTACAGTAGCAGGTTGGCCAGAAGAGCTTGCAGTCTTTCAGAAGCATCCATAATGGTGACTGCAGGGCTTGAATCATAAGATTCATCTCATTCAAATGGCCAAAAATATCCGCCAAGTATGCTAAGTCATGAATTAACTCTCCCTGTCAAACTGTTCTGAGAGTGGGCTTTCTTTTTCTCCCCCCCTCAAAAAAAAAAAAATAAAATAAAATAAAATAAATAAACTTCCGCCCGAAATTAAGTCCAAACTTCAAGATTTGTCCTCTGAAAAGCCAAAGAAATTTCTTTGTGGTAGAGAAGAACTTCATATTCTGCTCCCATTTCTCGATTTAAAAAAAAAAAAAAAAAAAAAAATTGAAAACGCGATGATTCAAAGCCCTGGCTCTGGTTCCTTTCAATGGGAAACCATTCTAGAAGTCAAAACCTGACGACAATGACGATTTTGTTACCTGACCGGACGCTTTTTCGGTAGTTCACATACAAATATTTATTTTTAGCTTGGTTGAAAGCTAATGCTGCCAAACGGTATAACGCAATACCACTAAATTGTTCTCAATTGTTCTGACCTTCACGGACCCCCTGAAACCCATCCATGGACCCCTTGGGGGTCCATGGACCCCAGATTAAGAACCCCTGGTTTAGGTGTTTAATATTTCCAATTCTTTTTGGTTCTCTACTATTATTGGATGAGAAATCTGATGATAATTCCTCTATGAACTCATTATAAAAGTCTATCCCATTCATTTGTGGCAGTAAAATTATTTTCTCTGTTCTTATTGTTCTTAAACCTAGCAACATATTAGCTCTTATTGCTAAGTTTTCAACGATATAGAAAAATGCAGAAATTGGACTTGTAGTCTCTGTAAAACTGATGCCTAATCGTATCATGCCTTTTACTGTAATTTGTTTGCCATCTACTGCATATAAGTCTAAATCAGATTCTTCTAGGAAAGTTACTTTCTTCTTATTTCTAAAAATCCTGCCTAATTCTTCTTGTGCTATTAAAGTCACTGGAGAGTCTGTATCCAAGAATATGAAATGTTTTGAACTTCACATACAGCTGGTATCAAGATACACTCACTTCCCAACATGCCTCCTAAGTGAATTTTAGATTTGGCTTTCTCTATGATTGGTCGTTTTTCGTCGTGGCTTGGCCTTCCCTCGACTTAAAAATGGAAATAAGTTTTTCTATTGTCTTACAATTTGAGGTCCAGTGACCCTGGGACTTGTGATGTCTGCAGTATGGGTCACCCTTGTGCCTTTTGTCTCTCTTCTTTTGTTTTGATAAAGTTTTCATTCTTTGTGTGTCCAGGGTTTGCACAATAGTAACATAGAGTAGACCAATCTCCTGAATGTGATCCTCGAGATGACTTCCCTTATTTAGTTGTTTCTGTGGCACGGCTTCTGCTTGGACTGCACGCAAACTTATATGACTGCCTGTGGCCTGGTGTCTGTGATTGCTGCCTTGAATATTGTGGCTGTTTGTTCTGTCTGTTTTCGGGTCGCGACCGATTTTGTTCTTTGTTTGGGGTAGCTGTTTTCACGGCTGACACTGTGTCTGTCATTCTCATTCTGGTAGTATTTGACTGTGCTTCGGGCACCTCTGCTTTGCTACATTTCATCTCTACCTCGTTCACAAAATCTAGCAAGCACATTCCTGGGGTGTAAGGAATTGTTTTAGCTATCTTAAGGACTCTATCATGTAAATTACACAGGGCAGCTACATAACCAATGATGTCTACGACACGCATTGGTGACATCTTGCCATCATCTGTTATCCAATTTGAATTCTTTATGGTAGATAATAATGTTCTCTTATTGTGGAAACATCTGCTGTTATTTCACCTAGGACAGGATTAGTTGTGTGTTGTCTCATAAGATCCATAATCTTACTGTATGTAATTCTGGAATTATACCTGGCAGAAAGTTTGTGCCTCAAGAGAATTTCTTCAGGAATTCTGCTCTAAACCCCTCATATATCTTTGCTCGTAGGAGTTTATCTGATCTAAGTAAGTCGCCTGCTGGACATCTTTCTTGGTCAGTCCATGAGGAAAATATTGCTATTTCTCACGTTCATCTGTTACATGTCTCTTAAAGAGTTGTTCGCAGTGGTTTATGAGAGACATTACATCGATGCGATCTTTTTCTGTGCCTGATAATTTTGGGATGTTTTTATCCTCATGGAAAACGTAAACATGAGGCGGGGATGTTTGAGTTGTGTTATTGCCTTCATTAGCCATTTTGGTTGGTTGTTTTGTTAAGTTCACTTGGAGTTCTTTGTCGTTATGTGAAGGCTTAGTGGAATTTGTTTTACCTGACCTATGCACTCTCTTAAGTAGGTTTTCATAAATATGTATGGAAGAGCTTAAGTCTCCCCTTTCTACATCAAAGGGAGGTTCCCAATGATCATCATCATCATCTAAAAATGAGGTATTTGTTTCTTTACCTTTACTTTATGGAGAACTTTGTGTGATTGGTTTGTTTTCCTGTTTTTCTCCTAATTGTGAATCGACATTCGATGGTAACTGTTTTTCATCTGGCACTAACACTAGTGGTGTTGATAATATTCACGTCATATCACTCAGCAAAAATAAACTCATTTTGCTAAAGTATGGAGTTATGGAACACTTATTTTATGTATGTTAAAGTGTATAAGTGAATAAATGAGTATTAATAAATGATAGGTATTGAGTATGTATATATATATATATATATATATATATATATATATATATATATATATATATATATATATATATATATATATATATATATATATATATATATATATATAAAGGAGGTGATTGGTCCTAATTTTAAGCACTGGGAAAAAATAAGTAAAAAGTATAATCACTCACTTAAAAGGTAGATGATGTCACTCTCGGAAACTCCAGGGCTTGTTGATAGATCAGGGTTGGTTGAAGTGCGGAGTAACCTCACCGTGCAACTTCGACTTCTCACTCGATAACTGTTGAGATTAACCCGTTCCCTCCCGACATCGTATGTCGTACAACAGTACATGATAACTGCCGTGGACCCGCCGTCGTACACCATACGATTCACAGTTGCAAGGCACATTGCATACACATTTTTCAAATTTCGCGGGTGTTTCGTGGCAGGCAGACGAGTGAGACCTTACTCTAGTCGAAACAACAGTATCAGCTGTTAAATGTGCCAGAAATCGGCGATTTATGAGTGGTATCATTATGAACCTATTTTATTTGACCCATTTTTTTTTATACATATACCACAGTATTGTTGTTATATATGTACTTTTGTAGCAAATAAATGTAAATATATGTATTTACATTGGTTTTGATTAGTTACCCTCCTCCTTCCCGCTGTAGAAAACAGCAGCCGCACCAGCCTGGCCTCTGATCGCGAATACCTGACTGAGGTGAGGGGGACACACTTTAGGAGCACTTTGGGGGTGATGGGAGCAACTTTCTTGGTGATTTTCATTCGTTCCACACCAAAAGAGAATGTTTCAGAAAAAAAAAGAAAATTATTCGGGTTTTCAGGAGGTGGGGGAGGGGGGGGCTGAAAAACCCGGGAGGGTACGGGTGAAATGAGTATGAGTAACAATGCGTGAGTAATGATGAGTAACAAGTGGTGGGTGAGGTGCCTGGGTCAGAGGTGCATGGTGTTTTTTGCTGGCTTTGTCTGACCTCTTCACCTCTACATCAGTGTGGTGATGATGGAGACGGAGGGGGGGTTGGAGAGAATGGTGGGGTCATGTACTGGTTTGTTAGTTGTTGGTTGTAAGTTATGAGTCTTCATGACATGTTTGCTTGTTCTGTAGCAATCGTAGATGGTTATAGTTAGTTGGTTCGTCGTAGAAAGTGGAAGATTCTTTGTAACAATATTTTGTTATGCTAATGGCAAGGCGTCGTGTGGCTCGACTTATAGTATTGTGTGTTTTCTATCTTGGTAATGTAGAATCAACTGTGGAATTGAAGATAATCTTGGTTACAGTTTCGCCTGCTTTTGTAGAAATTCACTGTAGAACTTAAGCTGATCTTGGCTACATTCTCGCCTGCTTTTGTAGAAATTCACTGTAGATTCGTAGACGAGGTTCGTACGTTTGCAGCCACCATCTTTTGTAGTCACTTCGTAGTTGCTTCTAAAACACGTATGCATGTATTGTACTCATGGACGAGCTGTAGTTATACGTGAGTAGGTTTGTAAGTAGGTAATCTTAGTTCCCTTTGTCGTGCAATGACAGGAGAGGTAAAGATGAGTATTGGACTGTTTATAAATTCTATTCTCCTGAAAAGATTAAGTCTATCACAAGCGAGTGAAGTATGGAGTAGAGTTCCGCTAGCTGCATCTCAGCCTATCACACTCTCTCCTTCGATAACCTCTCCCTCCAGTCTCTCTCTCCCTTCTACCTGTCTAATTCCTCTTTTCTTGTATAGGAGAGCTTATTGGATGTACGTGAGAATGTTCTAGAAGCCTGTATGACTGTGTGTATGTAGCATTTCCGGTGACACATTGCAGTCTGGCATTCCTCTAAGAAATCTGCAAGCGATATTTCCTTTCCCAGACCTAGCTTGACTTTCATTCACCCTTGAGACTAGACATTTATGTTCTTATCTATTATGCATTGTATTATGATAATTTAGAGTCCTGACATAATATCTATCTATCTATATACCCAGGCTGCTTCCCCCAAGGAAAGGGAGGTAGCCGAGACAGGACGACACACTCTCCATTTACTCATCCATTCAAACACATTTATTCACATCTTAGCCCCAAAGGGGAGAACGGACAGATCCTCAATGCACCACACCGCACAAGGGTCAACAGCGCAATGCAATCAGTGACCTCCGCAGCAGGGCCCGACAGCAGAACTGGTTTACCCCTGCCATATCATAACAGACCCATCCCCTTACCCGCACCTGACCTGACTAGCTGATCAGACCAAATGAGGGAGAATATCCCCTCAGGGCTGCGTCATCACTTATTCATTCACAATTTCTCTCCATTTATTTCTGTCACGCACAGCCACTCTTCCTTGCTCAACAGACATCCCTCTCGCATCCAGCGCTCTCTTCACACTGTCCATCCATCCTATTCGTGGTCTTCCTCTCAGCCTTACACCTCTCACATCAGATCTAGTTATCTTTTTCACCAATCGCTCATTATCCATTCTCTCCATATGCCCAAACCATCGCAACACCCTCTGCTCAACTCTACCAGCCATCTCCCGAACAACTCCAGTTCTCCTTCGCACTTCATCATTTCGCACCCGATCCATACGTGTCACTCCACACATACTCTTCAGACACCTCATCTCCATTACATTCAAACTTTTCCTCTCTGCTACACCCATATTCCATGTTTCAGCCCCATATAACGCAGTCGGTACCACAACACCCTCATACAGCCTTCTCTTTACATCCATTCTAAGCGAACGACATTTAAACACTTTTTTCATTCCTCCCAGCACCTTTCCTACTTCATTTATTCTAAACTTCACTTCTGCATCTATTCTTCCATCCACAGCAACATGTGACCCTAGATATTTAAAACAATCTACCTCCTCAAGCAACTCACCATTCAAAACTATATTCATCCCCCTACCATCTATCAACCTCGTACACTTCATCACTTTACTCTTATTCTCATTTACTTTCAATTTCCTCCTTTCACACACCCTTCCAAACTCCTCTACCAACTGTCTCAATCTCTCCTCTGAATCAGTCACCAGTGCAGTATCATGTGCAAACAGCAGCTGCTTCAGATTCCAATCTCCACCATCAACATTTACCAGACTCAGACCACCTAAAACTCTTACATTCACCTCCCTTACAACACCATCCATGTAAATATTAAACAACCAAGGCGACATCACACATCCCTGTCGCAGCCCCACTCTCACGGGAAACCAATCACTCACAGCATTTCCCACTCTTACACATGCTCTACTATTTACATAAAAACTTTTCACCCATTTTAGTAACCTACCATCAAGTCCATACAATCTTAAAACAGTCCACAAAGCCTCCCTATCAATTCTATCATACGCTTTCTCTAAATCCATAAATGCCCAAAACACATCCTTGCCTTTCGCTAAATACTTTTCACACACTTGTCTCATAGCAAACACCTGATCAACGCATCCCCTCCCTCTCCTAAAGCCACACTGCTCATCACCAATCACTCCCTCTGTACCCTCTCTAACTCTCATAATTAACACTCTACCATACACCTTACCTACAACACCCAACAGACTTATACCCCTAAAGCTAGTACATTCATACTTATCACCCTTGCCTTTATACAACGGGACCACACAAGCACTTGCCCAGTCAATTGGCACCATACCTTTCTCAAAGCACACATTCAACAATCTTACTAACCAGTCAACAATAGTCACTCCACCACCCTTCAGGCATTCCACAGCACACCCATCCATACCTGCAGCTTTCCCTGTTTTCATCTCCTTTACTGCCTTCTCCACTTCCTCTTTCGTGATCAAAGAATCATTCAACTCTCCCAACACATTTATTCCTTGCACCCTTCCATCCGCCACAATCTCAGCCACTCTTTCCTCCTCTACATTTAACAATCTTTCAAAATACTCTGCCCATCTCTTCCTTACTGCATCCATCTCAATTAACATCCTTCCATCCTCTGCTTTTACTCGTTCTTCCTTCCCAGACTCTCCCTTTCGCACCCTTTTCACCTCCTTCCAAAACATTTTCTTATTCTGTTGAAAATTCTCTGTCAGCCGCCTACCCCACCTCTCATCTGCTGCCATTTTAGCATCACGCACAGCCCTTCTCGCTCTATTCCTCTTTTCCTTATACCTTTCATATGACATCTCATCCTTCCTCTGCAGCCACACTTCATATGCACGTCTCTTCTCAGCCACAGCCATACTTACTTCCTCGCACCACCATTCACTTCCTTTTCTTACACCACCACCCACACGTCTCATACCACACACCTCTTCTGCATGCCCCACCACAGCACTCTTAAACAACTGCCTTTCCTCCTCCACGCTGCCATTTTCCCGATCTTTCACTGCGTTCCACTCATCTTTCAATTTCTCCTGATACTCTATCTTTTTCTCTCTTTTATCCAGCTCACTCACTTTCAAAACCTCCCTGACACACCTAACCCTCCTAGCTCTCACCCATCTCTCACCTACTCTTAATAATAATAATAATATAATAACAACAGCAATAATAATAATAATAATTATAATAATTATAATCATCATCACCATCATCATCATCATCATCATCATAACAATAATAATAATACCTAGTAACCTGTTCACTTATTGTGTACCCACAGTAAGGAAGCTTCTCCATAACTATTCATGGTATTGATTGTCTTTGTAAACATGGGTACATTATACATTTGTCACAATAACTGGCCAACTGTATGCTTAACTCAAACAATATTCCTTTCAGATAATAAAAGGGATCACAGCTATACTTCTGTAAAGTTACAGCTTTACAGCTTTTGCGGATTTCTTTAAAACTTGTTACAAAGAAAACACTGAGCAGATCTGAATTAGGGACTTTCCACTTGGCTAAATGACAAAATATTCAGCCAAAATTCGCAGCAAACACAAACTTTTTTTTATCATAGGATTTTCAACCAAATAGCTGTAATGCAATTAGTTTCTGAAATATTTAATTTTCAAATTGCAGCTTTTGCACCAAAAATGAGTATATGATCTTTAAAAATAGGTCAAGGTAATTTTTATTTTGCACAAGTACTTGGGTTGCCCGAGGGTATCTTACTGTGTAATCCATCAAGATCTAAGAAAAAAAGTGCAAAAGAAACATAATAGTAATAATACTTACTAAAACAACAAGCTTCGCCAAACATATGCCGAAGCTTAATAACAATAATAATAATAATAATAATAATAATAATAATAATAATAATAATGTATGGTAGGTATAGAGTAAGTGATATTAATGGCAAAATAACTGATTATTTTAGTACTAACCTTTTATCAGTCGTTTCGGAACATTTTCAACATTCAGTAAAGCCCATGTCCAAGTTCATCTTCGAGATCGGCCCCGATCACCACGATCCTACCCTCCAGGTATGATCTTGGTGAATTGCCATGATCATACCTCAGACGGTAGACCTAAACGGCCATTTCACGACACAGTCACGTTAGTGCTATAACTCACAAAGACATTGCTACGACATCCCACGACACCCTACGGAAGTGTCACGTTATCCTGACGACACATTACGATCATCCCTCAGTTAAAAAATAAGAGTCACTCTGACTCTACGTCACGCCAAGACATGCCACATAGCGTGTCATAAGTTGTCGTAGCATCTCTTCGGTATAACTTTGCCTGTCGTAAGTATAACTTCGTGTGTCTTAACAGGTCTTTGGTATCCGATCTCCAAGTTATTGCTGCGACACGTCGTCACACCTAACGACAAGCTGCAACACCCTACGACAAGCTAAGACACACTAAGTCACAGCTAAGACAAATGACGTTACCATCACGACATGTCACGTTCTCCTTGTCGGTACCCATTCTGACAATTTTTGAGCATCCCAAAAATTGTCGTAGCGCGCCAAGAACCACGAAGAATGACCAGGTTGTCCACGTCATCGCAACGTCATTGTTAAGTCACGCCACGTTACTCACGACGACATGCGGCGACACATGAAGACATGAAGATTGTGGCGTGTCGTGGGAAAGTTCCTGACACTGGGACATAGGCTTGTGGGGCTGGGGCTGGGAAGAGTAAAGATTTACGAGCCAGGTGGCGATGAAACGGTTGGTTGAGGGAGGAACCATCGCTGAAAAATATCATATGCTTTATTTTGCGGGGAAGTACTCGTGTTGCGGTAATTCCTTCATATTTGTGTATTGTTACTTCCTGATTGTACAAGCCTGATATTAGAAGGCAACTCCTTTGTACATAACCAAGCTGAGTTCTATGGCATCTGAAGGGCAATTGATCCGTAGGGCAATTAACACCACTGTCTGTCACTAGGGAAGCAGCCCGTCCTCACCCAGTGCTTCACGCTTGGGCCTAAGGGTGGAAGGCTGTTGGAGCGTTGGGGGAGAAGTGCAGATCCCAGGCCATTTGTGCAGTATTTAGGACATCTAAGAGGGTTAGGAAATTCACGTTTCACACCAACCTCTCCCAGTGATAATAATAATAATAATAATAATAATAATAATAATAATAACAACAACAATAATAATAACAACAGAAACAACAGCAACAACAACAATAATAATAGTAATAATAATAATAATAATAAAGTAGATGTGCAGTTTCTTCCTGTGTAGTCATAGAAAACATGCAAACAGCATACCCAACCCTGCCATTTGTATGCTGATTTCGTTGAAATCCATGTGACTACGTTCCTCTGTTCTCGATTATTTTTGCATTTGGGATGCGGGCTGACTCCCTCCAAGAATAACTGGAGGTTCACGCTGCCCATATGTCGCATTACGGATGGCAGCCCATTGTAGAACATATGCAACGATATGAGAACCATATCTGCCTCCTTTCACTATTTCTGATAATTTTTTGTTGTGTTAGGAGCGATCCCCCTGAAAATCATAATATAAAAATAATATGTAGTGGAAGACCCTCCCGGTACCCAGACGAACTCACCTGGAAAGCTTCATTCAAATCTTTCCTCATATCTGATCTTTTTTAATTTTTGGAAAGGGGCTGACCCCCTAGGAATCATTGGAGGGGTCACGCCCCCTAACATCATATGACGCTTGAAAGCCCACTGTTCAACTTGTACTAAGGTGTCAAAGTCATATCTGCCTTCTTTTCAATATTTTTGATAACTTTTAGTTAGGTGAGGGGTGGGTGACCCCCCTGCAAATCGTGTTTGGAAAATTACATGTAGTGGAAGACCTTCTCAGAAACCAGTCGAACTCACCTGGGAAGTTTCATTCAGATTCATAAAATGACCTAGGAGAAATTAAAGCACACACACACACACACACACACACGATGAACTCGCGCAGCGGTATGGGACGGGGTGCCGGAAATATTATCCTGCCTCTGTTGATTGAAAACAATAATAATAATAATAATAATAATAATAATAATAACAATAAGAGTAATTAAAGAAAAACATTAGGGGGCCGAATGCTAATCACCCGCCAGAATATTGACCCCGAGTGCCCATTTTCGAACTCGTCCAAGATTTTGGCCATATCTTTATACCCTCAAGGTCTCATGTTGATAGCTCAAGCCGTTTATGAGATAAAATGGTACTAAATGCGGGCGATGAAAGCTAGTTGACCTTTGGCAGCCATTTTGGTAACCTTGACCTTGACCCCGAGTGTCCATTATCGAACTCGTCCAAGATTTTGGCCATATTTTGATGTAGTGAAGGTTTCATGTTGATAGCTCAAGCCGTTCATGAGATATAATGGTAACAGATACACACAGATACACACACACACACACACACACACACACACACACACACACACAGACGCGGCCAAAAACACTGTGGTACCAAGGCAGCCGATAATAATGAAACTCCGAGAACTCTGGCCCCGAGCTGTTGCTGCCAAGCGACACTCAGGATGCCTCCACCAAGCCCTGTGCACGGACTCGCCATACAACCTTCATGACAGGTTCATTATGGATTGAAATGAGACTAAAGATAAACTAACTCGTCACGATATGACCTTGACCTTTGACTCCTTGACCTTGCTGACCTAATCATCGTCCTTCCATGCTGTATCACTGACAAATGTTTGGTCGAAATCCGTCGAGGGGTTCAGGAGATATCGTGCCCACAAGGATAAACAAAATTGACCCCATATGACCTTGACCTTTGACCCCTTGACCTAGCTGACCTAAACAGTTCATCATCTCCTCATACTACATCACTGACAAAAGTTTGGTGGATATCCGTTGATGGGTTCAGGAGATATCGCTGCCAAAATGGTGTTACGGATGCACGGACCCACGCACGGACGTACGGACAGACCAAGCACTTAATGCCTCCTCGTGTATAAGTGGGAGGAGGCTTAATAATAATAATAATAATAATAATAATAATAATAATAATATCCATCCATCCATCATCCAATCTTTAATAATAATAATAATAATAATAATAATAATAATAATAACAATAATAATAATAATAATAATAATAATAATAATAATTTGGTATCGTTATAATAATAATAATAAAAAAAATTAATAATAATAATATAATAATAATTATTATTATTATTATTACATTTATTATTAATATTAATATTATTATTATTATTGTTATTATTATTATTATTATTATTATCATTATATTATTATTTATATTATTATCATCATCATCATCATCGTTATTATTATTATTACTATTATTATTATTATTAAAGAGTTATAGGCAATCCCCTACTACTCTCCCCGTGTCTGAGTGTAGGGGGGAGGGCACACGAGGCTGGTTTGTGCAAAAGAGAAAGAACTGAAGGCTTAAGGCCTGAGAAATTTCTTCTTTCCAAATAATACTAAATGGATATGGAAGCCAAATTCGAGTTTTATTCACTTCGTAGCGTTTAGACACATTGCATTCATGAGGGTGGAGGCGATTGACAGTGATTTAGACAGACTGAGGATGACAGCCCCTGAGATTACGAGTACCCGATGAGGCTTGTATTTGAGACTTGGAGAGGAAAGGGATGAGAGGACTGCTCATTCCAGAGGATACTCATTCCAGATATTTATGGCGACAATGACGAGTTGTTCTTCCCTCAGCGGCATTATGTGAACAATAAACACCATCAGTCCCTTCAACTTAAGCTCCTATGGGCCGCATCCCGTTGAACCGCCTGACCCCACTAGACCACCATGCGTTCAACTGCTGGTAATGTGATATCACTCATCATGGTATGTGGTTTTCGGTGTTAGAGGAAGCAATTTGGCTGTCACTCATTTACTGCCATCTGAAATTAGCACTACATAATTTGAAAGGATGGTGAGTGCTCCACCTTCTTTTAAAATAATAATAATAATGATATATACTACTACTATCGCTACGACTACTACTACTACTACTACTACTACTACTACTACTAAACTATCTATCTATCTATCTATTGCCAAACACCTTAATCCCGTAAGGGGTGGCCATAAACAAATCACCTCCATGTCGCCCTGTCCTCCATTTCACGGCCCGTTCCCAGCTCACACCCTCGTCTCTCATATACCTCACCACTACATGCCTCCATCTCATCCTTGGTCTTCCCCTCCCTCTTCTCCCCTCCACCTCTCTCATATACGTTCTCCTCATCAGTCTATTGCTCTCAGTCCTCTCCACATGGCCAAACCACCTCACTGTATTTTTCCTATTGCTTTCTATCACATCCACATCCACACCACAATGCTCCCTCACTTCCTCATTTGTCAGTCTGTCTCTCCACGTGACTCTACATGCTCCTATCAAATAACTCATTTCCACTGCTCTCACTCTTGACTTGTGTCCCTCCAACAAGGTCCAAGCTTCACTTCCATACGTTAGAGCTAGTATCACAATACTGTCATGCAGGAACTTTTTTCACTTGCATGCTCATTTCCCTGCTTCTTATAACTGCTTTCAGAGAACCATCAACCTTCCTTCCTTGTTGTGCCCTTTCAAGCACTTCACTCTCTAAACTTCCATCCTTACTCATCACACCACCCGAGTATTTTAACGCACCCACATTTACCATTTCCTCCTCATCCAACCTCACTGTTCATTCAGTGACTTCATTTCTCTCGAAAACCATAACTTTTCTCTTCCCTACATTCACCTTTAGATTCCGTTTCTTACACACTCTCCCAAAGTAGACTGTAGCACCAGTCGAACAGGACAGTACTCCCTAGGTTGATGGCAAGCTGGTGATAGGGAGAACTGGAGCTCCCGTTTCACCAGCCCTCAGGACTTAATCCTGACCATCTCCCTTTGCTGAACATTTTCAGTGCATTCATTTACACAGAGAGTAGGCCAGCACGCTCTCATAATACCTCTACCTTCAACTGTCTACACTACACTACATGCGCATAACATATCAAACCTTCTATTCACGTCTTTAGTAATGGCCGCTGCAATCTTGCTATCAAATGAGGTGGTACCTTGGATTGCCACCACCGGCAGGGTAGGGCTGGTGGCACAGGGTCCTCCCGGTCACCATCAAGCGACTGTGCCAGCAGCGACTGTTGCTATTTCCGGGAATGCTCGTCGGCGAAGAAGTGACAGTGCGGCCTTATTCTTTACCAACATCCGCAGCCTTACCACAAATTTAAACTCAGTTCATTTTTTCCTTCAGTCCGTATCCCCTTTGGCCCTTTTCCTCACAGAACCACAAATCTCACCCTCAACCGATATATCTCCGTTTTGTTTTACCGGTTACCATCTCCTTACAAACTTCCGCAACAAGGGCGGCACCTGTTGTTATATCAAATCCCAATATGCAGTTGACACTATTTTAAACTTCACTTCATCCAGTTTTGATTACTCATTGTATAAACTAAATTGTCAAAACATTACCAAATATATTTGTGTAGTTTATCATTCCCCCAGTGCTTCTTCGGAACCCAGTGTATTTGATTCCATATCCACTCAGTTGAGTAACCTTAACCTTGCCCTTGGCACCGAAATTACCATTTTGGGTGATTTTAACATACATAATGTTGAATGGTTATTGCATTCTGCCCAGACTGACGACGCTGGTCTAGAGTGTGAGCTGTTTGCGGAATCGTTTAATCTCACCCAATTGGTAAAGCAACCAACCAGAATACCTGATAATCCTGACCATAATGCCCATCTCTTGGATTTATTCTTGACAAATAATCCAGATCAATACAGGATAGAGGTACTGTCACCACTTGGATCCTCTGACCACAATCTCATCAAAGCCTCATTAGTTAACCCTCCCACACCTCCCCGTTCTGAACCTGTCAGGGTGACCCAATGGCACTTTGATAGGGCAGACTGGGATTGATTTAGAAATTATCTTGCTGACATTCCATGGCAGTCTTTCTTCTCTAGTGACCCCAATTCTATCCAGTCCCACATTTGTGACTTAATACTAGCTGGTATGGATTTATTCATACCAAGACAACAGTTCACTAAAAGATCGAACTCTCCAAAATGGTTTGATGGCAACTGTGCCAGAGCAACAGCCCAAAAGTCATTAGCATATAACTCTTACTTAAAATCAAGAACATCTGAATCACTTTCCCAATTTAAAATTGCTAGAAATCATGCAAAAGCTGTATTAAATCTATCTAAAGCAAACTTTCTTCAAAAGCAAGCATCAAAACTACTTAACAACCCTAATGACAATAGAATATTCTGGTCAACTCTTAATTCTTTCAATAATAACTTTAACAAGTCATATTCCATTCCCCCACTAAAATCTTCAGATGGCAACATTACAAATGACCCACGTGGGAAAGCAGATATCTTTGCCAGTACCTTTGCCAGAAACTCTACCATAGACGATACCAGCCAGAATGTACCAGTACTGGAACTTGATACTCCCGAAATTGCCGCACTTAAAATACAGACAAGATACGTAAAATCCATCCTAGACAATATACCTACCAACAAAGCTCCAGGCCCAGATGGAATTCCGCCAATTGTTTTGAAAAAGTGTTCCCCTGAACTTGCCTCTGTCCTAGCTAAATTATTCAGACTATGCATACGTACTTCTTTATTCCCAAATTCATGGAAAGAAGCCAATATCCACCCAATTCCGAAGAAAGGAAGCTCGTCTGACCCCTCCGATTACATACCAATAGCTGTCACATCTTCTCTTGGTAAGCTATTTGAAACTTTAATTAATAAGCACATTGTTAAACATCTTAAATCCAACAACTTAATTAGTGATAGACAATATGGTTTTCGCAACAAAAGATCCACCATTGACATACTCAGTCTCTTAATTCATACCATCCATCAATCAATTGATCTTTTTGGAGAAACTCATGCAGTAGCTCTTGATATCTCTAAAGCTTTCGACAGAGTATGGCACCGTTCCCTACTGTCCAGACTCCCTTGCTATGGACTAACATCTTTTGTTCCTTTGATTTCTTCATATCTTAGTGACAGGAAAATAAGAGTAAAAGTAGATGACGTACATTCCAATTTCCACTCAATTAACGCCGGTGTGCCGCAAGGATCAGTTCTGGCACCAACCCTATTTCTGATTCATATTAATGATCTTTTATCTGCCACCTACAATCCCATTCACTCATATGCAGATGACTCAACACTACATAGTTCATTCACACTCAGACACCCAATTACAAAGTCTAATATCTCTACCTCTCAACTCAGTACAGCCATCTCCATAAATCAAGATCTATCTACGATCAGTGAATGGGGACAAAACTACCTTGTCTCTTTTAATGCTAGTAAAACTAAATATATACAGTTTACTAATAGACAGATATTGCCAGATTCGTACATTACCTTCAGTGCTACTAATATTCCCATCTCCAAAAGTATTGAAATTCTTGGTGTCTCACTTAACAGTGTCCTCAGCTGGACCTCTCATGTCAGATCACTTGCTAAAACTGCCTCAAAGAAACTTGGATTATTGTACAGAGTCCGTAACTTCTTCGCCGATGAGCAGTTAGCTATAATTTATAAGAGTCATGTGCGCTCTCAGCTTGAATATTGCTCACCCTTGTGGAATGGTTGTGGAGAGGTTGCATTAAGACAACTAGACAAAATTCAGAACAAAGCTGTTAGAATCATTAACAACCCTGTCATTACATATAAACAACCTCCCCTGCAAGTAAGAAGGAATGTTGCCTCCCTTGCATTATTTTACAGATATTTTTTTGGCAAATGTTCAGACGAAGTTGCATCCATGGTCACTGCTCCTCTGAACTGTCTGCTTGCATTCCTCCACCTCTACAATGGGCGCGTAGCACCCGTCTGGCAGCAAACTCTCATCCCTTTTCTGTCCAACTCTCTAATGCAAGAGTTAACCGTTACTCCCAGTCCTTCATTTATGCAACAGGTCAACTCTGGAACTGTCTCCCTCTGTCTGTATTTCCTGCTGCCTATGATCTCCAGTCTTTCAAACGCAGTGTGTCCAGGCATCTCAAAATGATCGGATCTTGAATTTGGCTCTCTATTGTATTTTGTTTTTCTCTTGGAGGTGTAACTTGCAATACTTTGGTGATAGAAACTCCGTGTACAAACAGCTAGATAAGGAGTTTCTTACAAGCTCACAGTAAAATAGTCTGCCCAACTTGGCTGCCTGCTATGAACTGATGCAATAACGCCTTCTTCCCAGGCTTCAGGTCCTGGGAAAGCGTGCTAGGTCATCAGTTTTAGTGGGGGTATGTATGCATTGGGGGGGGACATATATACATCGGGGGTAGACATATTGTGGAGGGGGTACACTACTCCCCCGGGTAGCTGAGATGGTGTCTCCTGACACCAGGAGTTAAATGGTGTTCGATTATAGTATTAAGGGAAGGGCGGGGAGGTTTGTACAAGGGATAAGGATGAGACAGGGGCAGTAGGGGAGACATGGCCATGGTGAGGGGAGGGAATTAGAAGGATATATACATATAAGATATACAAGGATTAATAAGTACGAGTCCATTAAGGGTTGAAGGTAGACATAGATATAACGGGAATTACACAATAATAGTTTGATACATGATAAACAAGGAGTAGATATGAGAGAGCTATTGTTCTTCATTCATTTTTTTTTTTTTTGTATTTTCTGTAGGATACACTGTCACTCAGTAATGCATGAAAGAAATACCATCATTTTCTAGTAGGCAGAGTTCTGTTCACAGTTTGGTTAATTGTCAGAGGGCACTGGTAGTCACTGAATGTGAGGGCACTAAGTACGGGGAGTTTCTACGTCGGGTGTAGGGCGTACTATGCCTGTAGCGACTCTGATTTCCTGGAGTCGACGTTCCATTTTTCTGACACAACAATACACTGCACAGATGATGAGTAGAAAACCTATGAAAGCGATAACCACAGGGGGAAACACAACTGTTGGATGAACCCATGAACGGCTGAAGGCCAGAGAGAATTGATCCATAATGAAATCACTGTCATTGAGGAAGGTGAGCATGCGCAAGTTAGGGGAGGTGATGGTAATGTTGGCAGATGGTAGGGTTGAAGGCATGTCGAGTGGTTGAAAGATGTCATAGGAGTGTTTACGGACAGCTTGGTGATAGCGAGTGGCGTAAGGGATGACGGACTCTGATTTGACGGTACAATAGTCAGGTGCTTTGTAGAGACCACTAGCGGGGACGGATCGAACCGAAGAACCAGGACACATGATTGTGACAGAGATGGGAACAGCAAAGAAGAAGTACTGGACATGGTTGAGGTGAGCATGGTGGACCGGGAGGTCAGGAGCTGGGACAAAAGAACAGGCCGAGTAGATGGAATGGTTGCGAACTAAAGCAGACTCACAGGGTGTAGCACTGCTAGGGAAGATAGCGAAAAGGTGGGCAGCACAGAGACGAGAGGTCGGAGTAAGGGAGGAACATTGCTGGAGGTCTGTGGAAGAAAGGAAGGCAACTGAAAGATGAACATGGGAGAGGAGGAAATATTCTGAAGGAACAGATACTTGTAACAAGGAGTTGTTGAGGCAGAAAGGGAAGGGAATGATGTGGAAAAGGTTGAAGGTTATGGCAGAACGGAGAGGAATATGGACGACGACGTATGTAGTGAGAAGAGTGGCTTCGAGAACAGGATAATAATACTCAAGGGAGGAGTATGGGAGGACCGGGGAGAGACCGAAGGTGGAGTGAGCCCATTACAGGACAGAACGGAGAGCTGAGACAGGTACTAAGTCGGCAGTGACACGTCCATTGATAGCATCGACCAGGATACGAACCAAGGTAGAGACTTGAGACAGGAGAGAGTCAAAGGCCAGTTAGAGATTATCCATGTTGAGTTTGAGGTAGAAGAACTGAGAGATAACGTTGAGATCTGAAAGGTGGCGTTGTAAGATATCGGTGAAATTGTTTAGAGTGGACGTGACTTCATTGAGTTGGGTTGTGAGCTTCTGGAACATAGTGTGTTGGATTTTAATGACTCGGCATTGTGATTCTAGGGCTGAAGCTAAATGAGTGAGATCAGATTTGAAGCCAGAAATGTCACGGGCTGTAGCAACGCCAAACAAGCCACTCAGAATCTCACCGCCGAAGTCGAGAGACCTCGTTTCACACGAGAATGACTAACGGGTGTCGGAATGGAAAATGGGTCATTGAGCTCAGTGAATCTGTTACTTGTGTATTGCAATTGCCAGGAGAGTGGTAGGAAAAAGTTATAGAGATACTCATTCGGGTTGTGTGTCCCCATGAGGGCCGTGAGATGGTTCCTGATTCCGAGGAGCTGGTGCGCGTAGGCAGGTAGGGCAATGGCTACGTTGGCCAGGGGCGCAAGATCGTAGCGCAAGGAGGCTACGTCTTCGATAAGCATTACCTCGCCTCCTGAGCCGACCAAGGCCCCGGGACGTACTCCACCATCGTCCTGACATGACCCAGACCCCAGGAGGGTCAGCACTACCAGCAGGGAGATCGCTAACATCATACCTAGAAAATCAGGGTAGAGTTAATGGGGGAGGTCGTGAAGAGGTTGATGGGCAGAGCACAGTTTGGACCGATATTGATTGGTTGATGAATGAGCAGGCGGAGGTGGAGAGGAAGGAGACTGAGGGATAGGTGGAGACAAGGTAGACTGAGGGATGTGAGGAGCGGAAGAGGGGGCAGAAGGTTGTGTAAGTGACTCTTCCAACACGAGGCCATGGGGTGCTCGCTTTAAGTCATCGACGTGGACTCATCTGGTGTCCCTAGTGGACAGGTCCTGGAGGTGAAATTTGTTGCCTTGTTGAGTGAGGACGCGGTGGGGCCCTGTAAATTTGTCATCCAACTTAGAGGAACGCGTATGGGAATGAGCAAAGACAAGATAGCCTACATTGATAGTGATAGGAGAGGCGGACTTATGTTGGCGCTGCAGCATGTCCTCCTTAGAGGAAGCCAAAGTGGATTGGACATACTGGTGGATTGTCTGGAAGTTGGCCAATTTTAGTTTAACATAATCATCCATGTTGTAGATGGGTTCTGGCTTTGAGGATAAGAGAGAGTATGGGAGGTCCTTGTCAAAACCAAAGAGGATGAAGAAGGGAGATTCAGCAAGGGATGCATTGATGGAGCTATTGATTGAGGATGCCACTTGGGGAATCCAGTCATCCCAAGACGAACTATGGGAGCCTAGATGTCTAAGGCACTCTAAGATTTTTCGGTTGTGGCGTTCTACAAGGCTATTGGAAGCCGGATGGTTAGGCACGACATTGCACTTACTGATATGAAAGGCAACAGATCTCATCGAGAAGGCTATTGTTGAACTCTGTACCGTTGTCAGTAAGAATGGTATGAGGGGTACTGAACGGGCAAATTATGTGATCTACAAAGGCACGTGCAACGCTCTTCGCGGTCTTGTCGGAGAGGGGTACGAGGACACAGTAGCGGGAGAAGTGGTCGACCGCTACGAACAAGTACTCAGCACCAGATTCTGTGAGAGGTAGTTTTAAGAGATCGATTGAGACAGTTTCCCATGGTCGTGACGGGATTGGGTATTGTAAGAGAGGTGCTGGTAAGCCGGTTGATCCTTTGTGGCGGTGGCAGGAGAGGCAAGAGTCACAGTGGGCATTGATATCGTGGCGCATGGTTGGCCAATAGTATTTGAGACGTGCTTGACACAAGCATCGGTCTTTACTTGGATGGGAAGCTTGAGGAGTATTATGAACAATATGAAGAACCTTTGGGATTAGGGCAGTGGGGACAACAAGTTGGCGTACTTCGCGATTGGGCATATCTTTGCCTGTTAGCAGTGTTTTCCTGTACAAGAGATCATCACCTAGCATGAACTCATCTAGTGATACTGGCAGAGTAGGTAAGGTCGAGGCATCACCAGATTCTAGGAAATAAATGACTTTGGACCACATGGGGTCTTGGCGCTGAAAGTTTCGAACAACTTCTGATGTTAATGTTGTGTTTTCAGTTACTTCAGGCTGCAGTGATGTTATAGCTGCTGCTACGTGACGGGAGAGTGCGTCTGCGACTACATTCAACTTGCCTGGTACATATTGAAAAGTGGGATTAAAGTCCTGGATGATGACAGACCATCTAGCTAACCTACCTGTTAGGTTGCGATTCTTGAATAAATCACATAGTGGAAGGTGGTCTGTTTGGATATGCACTGGATAACCATAGACTATATCTCTGAAATGTTTCAAGGACCAGATTACCGCTAGCGCTTCGAGATCTGTGACGCTGTAGTTACGTTCAGCGGTTGTAAAGGTGCGACTAGCATACGCTATTACGTGCTTCCTTGATGCTTCATCGAGTTGCATCAAAACGGCACCAAGTCCAGTGCCTGAGGCGTCTGTGCAGAGAAGGAAGGGTGTGGTATAATCAGGGAATGCTAGAACAGGGGCATTTACAAGAGCTGTCTTTAGCTTTTGGAAGGCCTGTGACTGGTCGTTAGTCCAAACAAAGGGCACATTCTGCTTGAGTAAGTGGGTCAGAGGAGCGGCGATCTTTGCATAATCCCATATGAATTGACGATAATAGCCACTGAGGCCCAGGAAACTTCGTACAGCTTCGGTAGTGGTAGGTTCTGGGAAGTTAATGATCGCCTTAGTTTTATCCTCATTAGTATGAATGCCTTGTGCATCTACGACATGGCCTAGGAATTTGATTTTCTTTCGCAGGAAGTCACATTTACTGAGATTGATTTTCAGGCCTGCGAGCTGGAGGCGTTCAAAGACTTGCTGGAGTTTGGTAAAATGATCAGGGATGGATTTACTCACAACAATGATATCATCTAGGTAAGCAAAAAGAGTGTCCCATCATACCGCTGAAGACTGAATGGATAAGTCGCATGAACACGGAAGGAGCATTTCTCAGACCAAAAGGGAGTCTCTTAAACTGAAAATGTCCAGAAGGGGTGCTAAAGGCTGTAACTGGGCGAGAGGACTCTTCCATTTCGACCTGCCAGTAGCCGCTGAGGAGGTCTAAAGATGAAAAGACTACGTTATTTTCACCAAGGGATTCTAGCAAATCAGTGAGGACGGGTAACGGGAAACGGTCTGGAACGGTGACAGAATTGACCTTACGATAGTCAACTACTGGTCTAAGGTTGCCGTCCTTCTTTGGTATTAAGAAAAGTGGGCTATTCCATGGACTGACGGAGGGTTCAATAATGTCTTGGTCTAACATGTTCTGTACCATTTGATCTGTCTGCTTTCTCTGGCTGTGAGGAAATCGATACACTGGTATGTAAATCGGCTGAGTTCCTGGTAGTAGTTCAATCGTATGTTTGACAAGCTCTGTTCTACCCATCGGTTCCCCGGGTAAGGCAACCACGTTTCTGTACGAGGTCAGAAGGTCGAGGAGTTGAGGCATATTTTCTGGGAAATCTGTGCAAGTGAGATGTGAGAGCATATCAGGTGAATATGTCGGCGCAGATCCCGTAGAGTTAATAGTACATACACCGATTGGCGTAGTATCATCAGTCTGAATAGTAGGAATTGAGGAATCCTGGCACACCTTTACGGCTGCTGGGTATACTAGGAAGTCTCCAATCTTTACACCACTTTTAAGTTTTAGGGGAGCATTTGTGACACTGAGCAAGTACAGGTAGCATAAACTGTCCTCTAAGACTGTACACCATGCTGACTCATAAGTCAAGCCATTCACACAACATGTCTCAGGTAGTGTTAGTACATCCACTCCTTCTTTCACACCGGCAACACAAACAGAGACTTTGGTGAACTCATGCAGTAACAAAATTGTGCACGTATTCGTTACTGCTCGTTTCGTCTCTGCGTGTTGGAAAAGATCATTCACACTATGTGAGGTAGGTAATTGAGACACGTCTGAGTCAGCGACAGTGTTGTCGGGAGAGGAGGTAAGAGCCATGTCCGAAGGCTGAGATGATGTATTAGTAGACATTGAGGAATTTATGTCCTTGCTTGCAGTCAGGAAGGGAATGATCTCTGTATTCTCAGATGATGATAGTGGTGGTTTAGGCTGGGTTGGACTTTTTGGTAGTGACAGGGACAGAGGTAATTGAAGGACTGATTTGATCGGAAGAACAGGACGGGGACATTCCATAGTGTAAACCGGGAATCCAGAAATGTCTATACTACCACAAGCAGGTAATAATGCAATGGAGTGTTGTGCCATGGTGGAGAAACCAATGAGGGCATCTGCGGGATACTGCAAGTCATTAGTGACATGAAATTCAATGGGGATAGGGGGCAATTCTCTGTGGAGTTTGACTTCAAGGGTGACTCTTCCCTTAACCTTAAACTCTGAGTTGTTGACACCACATAGGCGAATGTCTGGTGGTTCTAGGAAACTGACGCGGTTGTGATGTCGATGAATAATTTGTAAAGAAGTGTCGGAGATGAGATTTACTATAGATCCTGTGTCCAAGAAGAATGACGTTGGTATGTCATGACTGCTTCCGAGAATGACTAAACCCAAGGATGTTATGGGATCTACATGGCAGATGGGGAGTTGGGTGTCTGGTTCTACGTGATATTGGCCCGATACGGGTGCGGCGCTTCCCCTGACTGTTGGCAGTTGAGGTAACGACATTCCTCAGTGGTGTGAGTCGTGCTTGATTTGTGGTATTTGCAGTGTGGAGACGTGAGCGGGAAGGCGTACGCTGTCTGGTTTGGGAGTGAGGACGTCTGTATGTACGGTTGCAACTGGATGCTCGATGTCCAGGATGACCACAGTACCAGCAAAGAATTGAAGATTGTCTGTTCCGTTGGGCGCGAGATTGATCACGACTTGTGGTAGGAGAATGATGTGTGGTAGGTCTGCCGCGTGTGGTGGGACAGGAGCGAGATTGGTCTGGGGTAGTGGAGGTGTGACAGACTGAGGAGGCCAAGGGTTGGGTGGTGCCCTGACACGTGTAGTTCGAACCTGTTCTTTCATGAATGGCTTTAGTGACCTGAATAATTTTATCTCCTGGATTGAAACCGATTGCCAAGGCTAGCTCTCGCTGTTTAGGAGTAAGCCAGTGAAGGAATCTCAGGTAACCAATTAAGTCAGCAAAGTTGGTGAGTGAAAGCATTGGAATGCCATTCTTGTCTTCTAACCATTTCATGCCTACCAGTAATTGGAGCATCTCGCTACTAGTTGCTTTCATGGCGGCGGCAGCTTCGCGGAGCTTGGCATATTGTGCTGGGACTCTCAGGTCCTCATCTAGTTGGTTTAGGAGATTAATGAATCCCATGAGAGACGCGGTATTTGAATGCTGGCAACAAAGGCTGATGAGTTCCGTACGAAAATCAGCAAAGGTACGAATGCTATCGAAATGTCCTGCACGGATCGCGGATCCGATGTCCGATTTGCCGTGGTGCAAGCGACCCATGAGGTAGGCTACTTTGAGCGATTCATTGGTGATTTGTCTATTGTGGATTTCTGTGTCGACTTCTCTGAGGAAATCATAGACAGACCAAGTTGGGTCCTGGCCGGTAAATTTGGGACGATTGACATCGTCGAGATAGATAGACTGTGGAGGGTTGGCCATGGCTAGAAGTGCAGAAGTGGCGGCAGGAGAGGTGTGGGAGAGAGAGAAGGTAGTGGCAGGTAAGGGCGAGCAAGACGGGGTATGGAGGGAGGCAGGAGAGGGAACGAGAGGGGAAGGAGTAGAGGAAGAAGAAGGAAGTGTAGAGGCAGGAGTAGAGGAGGAGGTATCTGGATTTACGAGTGTAGGACGGGTAGTAAGTGATTCTGCGGGAAGTGAAACGGGAGGCTCAGGTACAGGGCGGTGGTACTCTTTGCCACTTCGTAAATGAGTGATTGTGTTAGAGTCGGCAGACGGGGTATGGTCATGTGATGTTTCCGGGTCGAGAGGGCTGGTGTTAAGCGGTTGACGTGGAAAGTATGGCATTTAATGCGGCAATGGAAGATGAAAGGATGAAGATGGATACGTAGGTGGAAATGTATAATATAACAATGAGAGAATGGAATACACGAGTAGGTGTGAAAATGAATGAAGGTACGGGGATGGATGGTTTAAATAAAAGGCGAAGGATGAGATGGAGTATAAATAACGTGGGTGAAGATGAAAACGGGGTAATGGAAATGAGATGGAATATTTACAATATCCAATCTGTAGAGAAAATCGAGGATAATCTCTATAGAAAGGAAAGATATACTATAGTTACACAGTAGAGACGGGAGTGTCGAGATGTATGACGTGCAGGGGTGGCTGGGCGTAGCTGGGCTGGGGCGGGGCGGGACGGGGTGGGGCTGGGCGGGGCTGGGCGGGGCGAGGCGGGGCGGCGGTGGAGAGACAGCTGGGCGGAGAGGAGAAGAGACGCCGCGATGAATCACCGGCAGGGAGTGGCGGACTTAGGAGGCTCCGTAATGCAGACCAGATGCGTGTGACGGCAGGGCGTGGCGGCGATGGGGCCGGTGGTGGGTTGTGAGGGCAGATGTTGGTTCAAGGCAGGTGTAGAGCTGTTGAGTTGCAAATGCAGAGAATGGTGGTGGGCAGGCAGTGGGCAGACAGTGATAAGTGGCACCGTGGGGACAGGAGTTATGATGAGTTCGGAACAGGTGCTGGGAACAGGTGCAACAGGTGCGTAGGTCGGCGACGGCGACACTTGCGGTCAGGGACAAGGCGTGTGGGTGGGGTTGTTTGAGAGGTGAGCACTGGTGAGAAAAATTGTACACTCGGAAAGCACAGCCAGGGATTACACCACTAGAGGCACTGAGGAGGTGCGAGGCTGGGAGATGCGAGACGTCGTGTTTCTTGTGATGTCACTAAAAATCGGTGGAGGCGGTCAGAATCTGATGGTTCGAAACACCGCTGCTACCAAATGTAACTTGCAATACTTTGGTGATAGAAACTCCGTGTACAAACAGCTAGATAAGGAGTTTATTACAAGCTCACAGTAAAATAGTCTGCCCAACTTGGCTGCCTGCTATGAACTGATGCAATAACGCCTTCTTCCCAGGCTTCAGGTCCTGGGAAAGCGTGCTAGGTCAGCAGTTTTAGTGGGGGCATGTATGCATTGGGGGGGGACATATATACATCGGGGGTAGACATATTGTGGAGGGGGTACAGAGGGAACTGTTACTGCGGGCTCATGGCCTTTGGTTCCTTCTTCCTCGCATAAAAAAAAAAAAATCCATGGTGCCACCTCTCCAGGTCTTCCCTCGTGCTACACGGGCATCTGGTAGCGCTCATGACTGGAATGTCACTCAGCCATATTGCAGAACTTCTGTCTATCAGAATTCTTTCATTCTCCGAACTGCATCTCTCTGGAATTCGCTTCCCCAGAGTTGTTTCCCTCCAATTTTCAACCCAGAGCTGTTCAAGTCTAACTGTTACAGATATTTTATGAACGGAGGACGCCAGTAATCTGGTGTATGGATTGTTTTTTTTTTTACTCATTTGTTTTTCCTTCCTTCGTTCTGTTATATATATATATATATATATATATATATATATATATATAAACTCATTCACCAAGCTTTGCAGCTCCCCCTTCGTCTTCACTTAACAACACAGTATCATCTGCAAACAACTGTATAGTGAGATTCCAAACACTGCCCTCTCTCGTTAGGGCTACTCAAACATCCACTACCCTATCATGTATCTCTTTTATAACCTCATCCATACACAGATTGAACAACCATGGAGACATGACACATCCCTATTTCAATCCAACCTTCAAATAGAAAAATTCACTCAGTTCACTGTCCACATGCATTGCAGCCTTAGCATCCTCATACATACCCTTCACGGCGTTCAACAACTTCCCATTTACTCCATAATTCTTAATACTTTCCACAATCCTTGTCTATCCACCCTGTCATATGCTTTCTCCAAATCCATGAAGGCTGCACACAACTGCTTTCCCTTCTCTAGAAACTTTTCCACTAAATACCTAAGAATGAATATCTGATTGACACAACCTCTTCCCTTCCTAAAGCCTTCCTGTTCTTCTCCAACTAATTCCTGTTATTTCTTCCTTTGTACAGGGAAATTATTTTACCTGACTTCCAATCCTCCGGGACTTTACCTTCCTCCCAGTCCAACCTGCACATCTTCCACATCCATTCTAATACTATCTCTCCTCCATGTTTCAGCATTTCACCGCACACTTCATCAATTCCTGGGGCCTTCCCCATTTTGACTTTCTTCATTGCTTCCACAACTTCCATCCTACTGATTTCTTTCTTTCTTCTCGCATCCTTCCTTCTCCCAGCCATCCCCAGCCACTTACACTCGCATTACTCTCATTCTCTGTGTTGAACAATTCCTTAAAGTGTTCTCTCCATTTGCCCAGTTTTTCTCCCTTCTCCACTAGTAATATACCATTTTTATCTTTCACTCCCCACCTAACTTCTCTGGCACCCTGTCTAACTCTCTTTACCTCTTTCCAGGACATTTTCTTACATTCCCTCCACTTTACACTCAAATTCCTTCCAAAGTCCTCATCCACTCACTTCTTACTTTATCTTACTAATCTTTTCACCTCTCTCTTCGTCTCAACATATAACTCTCTCTTCCGTCTCTTAGCTTCCTCCGCTCCCCTGTGTCTCATTGATGATGATGATAATAATAATAATAATAATAATAATAATAATAATAATAATAATAATAATAAAGCAGATGTGCGGTTTCTTCCTGCATATTCAGAGAAAACATGGAAACAGCACACCCAATCCTGCGATATGTATGCCTATTTCACTGAAATGCATGTGTTCGCCTTCCCTTTTGCTGATCGGTTTTATTTTCGGGGAAGGGGGGCTGGCCCCCCAAGAATCACTGGAATGGTCATGCTTCCCAAATATCACGTTACTGATGAGAGTCCATTGTACACCATGTACTAACATATCAATCATATCTGTAATCAGCTCACAGATTGTTAGTTTTTAATGTCCTAAGGATGGCTGACCCTCAAAAAATCATGGTCGAAAATTGTATATACTGTAGTGGAAAGCCTTTCCAGTAACCAAACGGACTCACTTGGGAAATGTAATTCAACCTGTCCCCCTGTTTATGGTCATTTATACTTTTGGGAGGGGGACTAACCCTCCTTAGAATCACTGAGGGGCTCTGCTTCGCAAATATTGCATTGCGAATGAGAGTCCACTGTACAACATGCACTAAGAAGTCAAAGCCATAGATGCCCTCCTTTCCCTATTTCTGAGAATTTTTTATTGGAAGGGGGGGTGATCTCCCTAAAAATCGTTCCTGGAGAACTGGATTAGTGGAAAACCTGCGGAGTAAGCAGACGAACTCATCTGGAAAGTTTCATTCAAATCTTTCTTCTATTTTCGATTTTTTTTTTTTTTTTTTGGTAGGGGTTAACCACCCCAAGAATCATTTGGGGGGGGGGAGTCATGGTTCCCTAATACTGATGTGCAATACCTAATACCTAATCCTGTGATAGGTATGACGATTTCATTGAAATCCATCTGCTTACTTTCCCTTATTTTTGATCGTTTGTATTTCTGGGGGGAGGCTGACCCCTCAGGATTCACTGGGATTCACACTCTCCAAATATCACATTACGGATGAGAGCTCATTATGCCGTCGCCCCAAGAAGTGATGGCAGAGTTTCAGATTGCTTCGGTCACTCTGCACTATCGTAAGTTCAATGGAAACTTAGTGAATATAAGGTAATAATTCTGAGGCTTCATCGTCATATTAAAATTAATAAAATACATAGTATATTACGTTAAGAATGATGTAAAATGAATGACATGAGACAGTGATATATTGGAAGTTAACACTAAGATGCATTTCCTGATTTGATTGAATGTGTATTACTCTGCGCGGGCGCGCAGTATAACCCAGTGTTCCCGATGTATTTGGTTCCCAGAATTCAAATGCCCTAGTTTCGAAGATCAGTTAAGGAAAGTTCTTGCGACTGCTATACACTGCTTTATTTTCAAATTCTATGGTGACGATACAGCAACAATAAGGATGCCACATTAATGAAATTATTCTTAGTAAGGATACCCAACTCAAGGTGGCAGCTAGATCTTTCTGCCTTTTATTCCTTGTCTCTTCCTTGCTTATAATAATTATAATTAGCTACTTTATTTCCAATTGGTGCAAAATTATTACCTCACCTGGACGGAGTCCGACGAGGTATTGTTTTTGGTCGAGTTTGTTTGTTTGGTTGTATATATGTTTGTTTCTTTGTTAGCAATGGTACGGAAAAACGGCAAAATGAAATTACATGAAACTCAGGATATGTGGGCACTGGTCCCCAAAGAAAGTGATTAAATTTTGGAGGTAATCAAGTGACCTTGAAAGGCCAAAATTAGGGTTACGGATTTTCAGAGGGCTATAACTTGAAAATGGTGGAAGATAGAAATATTTACTCCGAGGAACATAGAGGAACTTGTAATGTGAGCTTTCATTTGGCAAAGACCTTTGACCTTGAATGACCTTGAAAGGTAAAACTCAAGGTCACGAATATTTAGGAGGCTATAACTCAGAACTGGTTAAGATAGAGATATTTACTATTATAAACATTTAGGAAATCCCATGTGGGTTTTTAATTGGTACCTCGACCTTTGACCGTAAGTGACCTTGAAAGGTTAAACTCAAGGTCACGGATATTCAGGGGACTATAACCAGAAACTCGTTGAAGAAAGATATTTACTGTTACCAAGATAAAGGAAGTTTCATATGGGCTTTCATTTGATACCATGACCTTTGACCTTGAGTGACCTTGAAAGACCAAATAGCAAGATCACGGATTTTCAAAGGACGTTATATGAAAACATTTATGCCATTACCATAGACTTTGTGTACTGCCATTAAATGGCAGAAATGAGTGGGTATTTAACCGCAATAAAATAACTGCTGTCGGGCAAGGTTTGTTGTGCCTGGCACCATTCCTTTTTCAGTTGTAAGGAGGTATGGCAGATTTTACCCTTTCCTCATAAACTAGGCAATAAAGAGGACCAAAACATGAGTATATAAACTACAAAGCAAAAGCACATACTCACGCTCTACAGTATCTTGTCATAGGCAATATAATTCTGTTTTGATAAACCACTGTGTCCTCCTTAACTGAAAATGCTGATTTGAAAGTTTTGAACTCAGTGATTTGTTTATAACCTTTGCATTTTATTGCTCTTGCCAGTTGTTTATGCACTGAGGATACTAGGCTACGACACAAGTCGGCATTATCCACAGAGATCAGACTCCCGGCAAATTTTCGAGGTTCATTCTTTTTGTATCACTCACTTACCGTCCTCTAGCTTATAATGATTCTTTCAGAGATTTTTCGTAATGGAAATCCGGCCAAATGAGGCGAAATAACTGCATGTCTTTGAGTAAAACTTGTATTCTTTCGTGCCTTTTGATAGAACCATTTAAAATGGCCTACTAACTTCCGCCGCTTTCCCGCTTTTTGTAGACGTCCATGGGGACAACAGAAATGGAAATAAATGGCTTGAAATTATTCTCTAGTACTGTAACGGAAATGATTTTTATAAATAATAAGTACTGGTTCCAGTTTATTGAAGCCCTTTTCTTTTCAGTCTTACACCACTGAGAAATTAATGCGTGCTACAATATTAGATTTGAACTCCGCAGATTAGTCCTGACTGTCCCTGCGATAGGTCTTAAATTTCAGATAGTTCTGTTTGGGGTTTTGTCTTATCGTACCTAACGAATTGCTTCTACAGTTTTGAAATATACCAGTACTTCGACATTTACTTCTTTACCAGCAGCGATAGGGAAGCCTTGCCACGTTGAGTACACCGCTTCCTGTTCGATCAGCGAAGTTAAGCAACGTTGGGTCTGGTTAGTACTTGGATGGGTGACCGCCTGGGAACACCAGATGCTGTTGGCATCCCTACGTGTTAAGTGGGGTTGGTGGAGGATTAGTGCCCCTCCCTGTAAAACAATTAACTCTAAGCCGTTGGCCACCCCGTTTGGGATACATGGCGTCTGGCAATGGATGGATAGGGAAGCTGGTATTGTTTTCAGTTTGTCTGTGTGTGTCTGGTAGTACGATAACTTTGGAACTGCTCAAGATATCATCACGTAATTTTACAAGTGTGTAGTAGGGATGAAAATCTACGAGCCCGAAATTGGTGAAAATAGGTCAAGGTCAAGGTCATATTCCGAGCTGCGCTAGATACGTATCGGCTAGCGGCTGGTGTGTTTCTCCTCTTGGGGGGGTCTCTAGTGTTTTCTGTAACAGTTTTACATAATGTTTCACCTTGTAACGATATAAGGAGGAGTATGTGCATTATCGCTGAACGAAATCTTGTGGATACTCTGCCGTCACTTCTTTGGGCGAGTGTACAACTTGCACAAATATATCAAAGCCATATCTGTTCTCTCTTCACTTTTTTTGAGAATTTTTAATTAGGTGAGAGGGGCTGACCCCCACTGAAGCCAAGGATGAAAAGTGGTATATAATGTAAGACCTTTGGATTAACCAGACGAACTCGCTTGGGAAGTTTCGTTCAGATATTTCCCCCTTTTCTGGTCGCTTTTATTTTTGGGTGTGAGAGGGCTTAAACTATTAAGGGTGAGGTTGCGCTCCCCAAATATTGCGTTATGGATGAGAGTCCATTGTTCATCAGGTACTAAGATATCAAAGTCATGTCTGCCCTCCCTTCACTTTAACTGATAATTTTATATTTGGCTAGGGGGGCTGACACTCCCTAAAATCATGGTGGAGAAATTGTATACTGTGAAAAACTTTTCCAGGAACTCGACGAACTCAGCCGAGACATTTCATTCAAATCCATCAAATAGTCTAGGAGGAGTTAAAGCACACACACACACACACACACAGCCTGAGTAGACCGAAAATGATACCATCCTGCTTTGCTGGACTGATAAAAATAATAAGAAAAATAGGCAATGCTACGCTTTTGCAACCCTCTAGCTCACTAAGCACATACCCCCCCTACCTCGATGCACACCTAACCAAGTGCATAACGGCCCTCACCCCCGGTCTTATCGATTAAAGATGGGCTTAAGGAGAACGCCTTCAGGACACATAACTTGAGTCTTTCAGATTCCTTGCTCAGGACGCATTGAAATCTCTTAATTTTTTTTTTTCTACTTTTTCATTATTTAAAGAAAACTACTCAAGACACAGTTTTCTACCAATCAAAAGGCACCAGTTCTTCTATAAGACATATAACTGTGTGAAATTTCATGACTATAGTGAATAATTTCTGAGTTCTGGCCTGGAAACGAAATCCCTATGCCCGGCCAGCCACCCTGTCGTCCAACTCTACGGACAGACATCTTTTGATCCCAGTGACAAAAACACCCTCCTCTGACTTTGTCAGGTGGCGGGTAATAATAATAATAATAATAATAAGTACATTATTTACATATCTATACGTCTTAACCGCTGTGCAAGGGGTCATAGCAGGGATATTAAAGTAACAAAACAGTAACATTAAAATATTTATTTGTATACATGTACAAGCGAGATCAGATTACGGTACGTCATTGATCTGCCTTATCTTGTGATCATCACATACTCGCTAAACATTCATTCTTGCTTCAGTAGATTTCAACCCTTCGTTAAGTAAATAAGACATCCTGTTGTCTTTAATAACTCACTGAAGAACGGCTGCAATGCGTGAAGTGTGGTATTATGTTTCTTGAAAATAATGTGTACAGGATGTAAAACAATCTTTGTGTCTTAGGAAAACGGGAAATGTGGCGGTGTGAGGTGAAACTGAGGTGTGTGTGTGTGTGTGTGTGTGTGTGTGTGTGTGTGTGTGTGTGTGTGTGTGTGTGTGAGGTGTGGCAGTTTGTGTTGTAGTTGTATATGTTGTGATAGTGTGTGTGTGGCAGAGTGTAATGCGGTAGTGTGTACTGTGGTAATGAATGTTGTAGTGTGTGGTGCTGTAGGGTGTTATGTGGTAGTTTGTGGTGTGTTGAGTGTGGAGTAGAAGAGTGTGATGTGGTAGTGTGTGATGTGGTAGCTGTGGTGCGGTAGAATATTACGCGGTTGTTTGTGGTGTAGTATGATGTCGTAGTTTTGGTGTGGTATGATGTGGTTGTGTGTGGTGCGGTAGCGTCTGGTTTGGCAGAGTGTGGTATGGTAGTGTGTGGTGTGGTAGTGGGTGCTGTGGTAGTGCGTGGTGCTGCAGTGTGGGTTACGGTAAAGTTTGATGTGGCTGAACGTGAAGTGGTAGTGGGTGATTTGGTAGAGTATGTTGTGGGAGAGTGCGGTGTGGTAGTGTTTGGTGTGACAGTGTGTTGTGTGAGTGGGATGAGGTACTGTGTGTAGTGGTAGTAAGTGGTGTGGTACTGTGTGGTGATATGAGCGTGTCTGTTGTGGTAGTGTGTGCTACGTAATGCAGTGTGTTGTGATAAGTGTTTGATATGGTGGTGTGACGTGTGGTAGATTGTGGTGTAACGCAAAGGTGTCTATGAGGTGAGGCAGAGTGTGGTATGACTCTAGAATGTGTATAAGTTGTGGTAATGTGTGGTGTGGCAGTATATATGATATAAGGAGGTAAAGAGAGAGTGTGTTGTGGAATTGTGAAGTTGTACTCGACGTTGTGGCAGAGTGTGCGTGTGTGTGTGTGTGTGTGTTGAGAGAGAGAGAGAGAGAGAGAGAGAGAGAGAGAGAGAGAAGAGAAGGAATTGACTAAGATGGGCAAATGAGGAATGCAGGGAGGCAGAAAAGTCATTGTGAGGGAGACACTGCTAAACGTCAATCAGCCACACTTCATACTGCCACACCTCAAACATGCTTCACACAGTCACTCATCCTCTCTCTCTCTCTCTCTCTCTCTCTCTCTCTCTCTCTCTCTCTCTCTCTCTCTCTCTCGTTTCCTATGTACTCACGTTTTCAATCATCCACCCATCTGATAAACATAAGCAATCATCATCACCATTATCATCATCATCAACAACAATTATCATCATTTATGTCATCATCATCATCATCACCATAATTACCATCATATTCCCATTATCTTGTATTAAGGAGAATAGTTTAAAAATTATGATCCTCTTGAACTGTAACCCAAAATATGGCCTTCCCTTAGTGAGTATGGAAAGCATGTGGCCATAATAGTGTATGTCTGGCCACCCTCGCCATCTTGGGCTCATTTCTCGTACACCAGTATTCTCATGAGATTGGTACACTTACCAAACACATTTTCTTTAGCGAATTAATTTACATCATCCATCCATCATCCAAACCTATGTCATCCCATAGAGGAGCGTAGGAACCCGGAGTTAGGCAACTTCGTCCTGAATTAATTTGCATATTTTGATATTTTCTAATATTATTTATATTTATTAATAAAGACATACTTTGCCAAAATAACATAAAAGAGAATAATATGCACGGTACTCAGACTATACTCCTTTCACCTTAACTTGTCCCAGATTTACGTCCTCTTGCAGCTTAGTTCACATAGTTCAGTGACAGAAAAAAAGACAGTTATACGTCTCTACATTCTCTCTACAACACTTCTTCGTGACTAGCATTGTAATATAGTGTTAGTCCATTGTTATACCGCGGCATTCAAGACGGGGAAATGTCAATTTCAGGCCAAGTTAGATAGTAAGGAAGAAGTGCCATGAAACCACCTTGGCCGACACAAATACTGGCCTTAGAAGCTTGATATGTACAGTTGCGGTCAATAGTTCCCTTACAATGTCATCTACAGTGTTAAAATCCAATCAGACCTTCCTGAACTAATTAACTCTCTCATGCTAGGATAAACTCCAATAATATTTTTCAGCTAACTTCAAACATATTTATCTAGAAAAGTAAGCCACAGAATACTGACATCATTAACCCTCTATATGCGGAACAACTCTAGTACTGCACTGCAACTAACATCAGACTATTTATTTTTGCATAGAGTGAGTGTAGGAGCCTAAGAGTGTTAGCAGTAATAATATGTTCATTATCTTAGAGCCACAGTAGTGTAGAAGAAGTTTTGACCGGGACTGTACGATTATATTTACAAGATTATAATGCATTGTAACAATTTTTCGACACAAAAGTTGCTTTATTATAACATCCAAAAATATTTACATTATGATTTAACAGACTTGTTAGGATTATTTACACTATATTACAAACAGAAACATTGCATCCATATAGCAAAACTTATACCTTCGACTGACGCACTAAACTGTCTTCATTTGTTTTGGTGAGATAGATTCTAGAAGTTAAAGTGTTGGAAATTTTCTCGGTTAACCCATGGGATGGTCAAGGCTAATTCAGTTGTATAAAACAGTCTGAACAAACGCCCTCGCTAGTACACCAAACGATGGCACTTGCCCCACTGGAGGTGTGGTGACTTTGCCTGCACACGAGCACATGTGGCCAAAACACTTCCTCTGAGAGCACCAGTCACTTTCTCTCTCTCTCTCTCTCTCTCTCTCTCTCTCTCTCTCTCTCTCTCTCTCTCTCTCTCTCTCTCTCACTGACACACACACACACACACACACACACACACACCTCTCTCTCTCTCTCTCTCCCTCTCTCTCTCTCTCTGACACACACACACACACACACACACACACACACACACACATATACACACATGCAGAAAACTCTAGGCACCCTGCCACCGAGATTTCACCCAACGAGACTATCATGGGAGCAAGAAGTTGGCCTAAACTCCCTCGCCGAAAACATCAGTGTGGAACATCTCGAGTTGTAGGCTACTGTGCTCCAGTGGCTGCATGTGCAACATTTCGTCAAAACCGTTTTGCAAGGCCAAAACTTGCTTATATACACATATGCTGTACAAACTCAACGTTAGTAATACGAGTACAATATTTGATGTACAGTAGCCTGAATAAAATACCAAAATGCGTCCATGGCAGCGAAAGAGTTAAAACTGTGTTTATTGTGAGACTACAGCAGCTTTGGCCCGGCTTGGACCCGCCTCGGGAATAAGTGGATGTAATATCTTCCATCTGAGCAATTGACGGCACTGAAAAATTCAAGGCCTAGAATAAGAATGATATACATAGAATGTACAGATGATTCGTAAACTGAGATTCATTTTATCGTTACAGCCTTGGTTTGACAGTGGTAGTGATAATGGTGTTGGTGTTGCTGGTGGCAGTGGTACTGGTGGCGTTGATGATGGTCGTGTTGATGACAGTGGTGCTAATGATAATGGTAGCGATGATGGTGATGGTAATGGTGGATATGATTGCGGTAATCATACTAGTGATGATGATAAAAATGGTAAAGTGATGAATGATGACAGTGGTAGTGATGATAGTGGTATTTATGACACTGATATGAATGATGGTGTTGGTGATGAATGCGTGACAGATGAATGTGACTCTGTTACATAGTAAAATTTCATTGATGCGTTGAAAAATAATTATGCAGTAAAAGAGTGCTTGAAGTGTTTGGAGGAATATTCTGATTGTTTCAATACTATACAGATATATTTTGAAGTACTGTACATAATTTATACAAAAATACTGCCAGGCTATCATTTAGCTGAACTATTCTTTAGTATAATAGTCTTTGATATCCGTCATGTGCTAAATATTTGAAAATTTGTAATTGATATTCTGATTTTTAAAAACATTATAACTAAGATTTGACTTATACAATGGTTATCACACTCCCACTTGCCACTGTTATGAATGAGATGAGTAGGATCCACAAGTAGGTATAATCATATAAAATGTATAACTACGGTAAGAGTTGCCAGTTATAATGGACCACACTACCATACACTCAAACTGAATTTGCTACATTATTTGTTCCTTGGATATTCCTTAAACATTCTCTCAAGATGGTTTGGAGGTTATTACCAGAACATAAATTTTTACACACACACACACACACACACACACACAGATATATATATATAGATATATATATATATATATATATATATATATATATATATATATATATATATATATATATAAATATATATATATATATATATATATATATATATATATATATATATATATATATATATATATATATATATATAATCACCTTATTTCACTTTTTAACATAATACATATAAACTATTTACTATTCATTGTCAAGGAAAGTTTGAAAGGTTTATACAAGATTACTACAAAATATTTTCATTGGGAACTATGATACTTTTCAGCATAATCAACCTACTGTGTCTCCACATTGATTCGTCCGCCAGCAACCTCCGAGCATCACCCCCAGTGCTCCTGGTTGATGGAGGTGCTGGGGAGGCTCAATGTTCATCAATATCAACAGCAACATCATCGTTTTCCCTGTCATATTCCCAGTATTATAAATGGTTTGGAAAGGTAGGGCATGCTAAAAAAAAAAAATTCTGATGACAATTTCCGAAGCACCTAACAAAGACAAAACGTGGTTGGTGTCACCGTAACGTATCTGGCAGTACTGTGTTATGTGGGATGCGGGCTATTCACTCAAGCCTTCCTATGAATTCATCCTCTCAGCCTCAGGGGAAGGGTTATCTGTTTTGTTCTGGTTAAAGTCAAACGATTGGACTCACCAACGGAAATACTCCCAAGGTTTGAAGATTATGCCGTATGTGTGTGTGTGTGTGTGTGTGTGTGTGTGTGTGTGTGTGTGTGTGTGTGTGTGTGTGTGTGTGTGTGTGTGTGTGTGTGTGTGTGTGTGTTCTTTAGCTCCTATGTGATATTCAGACATCGATACTCTTGTGTCACCATCAGCAGACGATTTTATTCAGCACATAGAAGCTTTTTGGTGTCAGTGAAGTACAGCCTCTATAAACCGTTCACAGCTTTGGCATGGCATTCTAATTACCCTCTCGATTTGGCGCAGAGAAACCCCACGAAGCCGAAGAGTATAATTTGGTTACAAGGTTGGCGGTCACAGTGTGGGGTCGGATTCACGAACTTAACATTAAATCCCTGTCCTGACTCTGATTGGTTCTCTCACCAAAGACAAGAAAAGGACAGTACCAGTATATGAATGGTATATTTTTTCTGTATAGTCTAAATCAGTTATTTGGTTGATATTCTTTAACTTTTGAATTACCATGTGCTGTGTGTTTGTATTTGTTGGTGGAAGTAAACTACCCGTCCATATACCTACTGATCTGTTGTCATACTTGCAAAAATAAATCCTTGTTAGAGGAGGAAACTGATCATTATCCTAGTCCTAGGTTTTGTATCGTTCATGGTCATATATATTTTTACCAGTTTGCCATCCATACAGTGGATTCTGTTCTCCTCACTTAACCCTGTGGCCATGACGACAATTGTAATTATATTCTCGCTACCGCCAGGCGAGTTCATTCAATTTGGAATTGGTCTCTTTGCCATAGCCCATAAGATTTAAGAACGGGCTCAGCTACCTCTATGACGATGGTAAAAAAAAAAAAATCAACGAATTTATTGTTGATTACGTCAGAAAATTTCATGCAGTTCAGGAGTGGCCACTGGTTGTTTACGATTTAAGGAGGCTTCCAGCACCTCTTCCTCATCAGTATATTTAAGTATGTGGTGTACTGTTATAATCTTGTATGTTATTATGGAATATGTTGATATGAAAGAAATACACAACATATTTAATGCGAGAGAATAGTAATTACCTGTGTTACTGTAAATGTATCGTAAGGAAGAGATGCCAGAATGTCTCCGAAGCCAGCACCCCTTCCTCACCGGGTTATTTCTGTATCTGGTACGTTAGTATACCTTTGTATGTTGTCTATGAAATCAATTTTAATATAAAATAATTATAAATGGGATACCTGAGAACAACAGTAAGATGCACTAGGTTAAAAATAAATCTCTAAGGAAGAGGTGCTAGAAAACCTCCTAAATCAGCAACTTGCCCTTACTAGTTGCTTTCTGTTTTTGTTTATGGAGCACATGTCGACACACACACACACACACACACACACACACATAGAGAGAGAGAGAGAGAGAGAGAGAGAGAGAGAGAGAGAATTTAAAAAATGCAAAATACAAGCAACTCGCTAAAGAAGAGGTAATTGAAAGTCTCCCAAGACAACGAGAATATTGGCCTTGATATTAAGCTGTGTATATACAATACTGGGCCGTCTTCCTGCTGGCTTTGGGATTTAGCAACATCTCTTCCTCAGAGCCTTGTTTTGCATATCGTTCCTTCATATCAGCTTGTATGCAAACTATGTCGATGTTAAACTAATAAAATCTAGAAACAACATTTGCCAGCAATAACTTGACATTTTCCAAAGTTTGCTTCTTATATGTAAATACATATTTGCTTATACTTGCAACTCAAAAAAAAAAAAAAAAAAAAAAAAGGCTAAAAGGCACAATCGAATCGAACTCTCCCCGTGCCTTGACAGCGGTCGAACCTGAGTAGAACCTGTGTCTGTACTGGAATGGTTGTTACGGCGTCTGGTGTTTCCACCCCTGCATTTTGGGGTTCCACGCACATCCTTCTACTTTTTTTTTTTTTTTTCAAACTAATTTAAAAGGCCTAATCAGTAAAACATGGGTACCAGACCCAGTGTGTACATTCAATTAGTTTATGGCCAATCAGCCTTGATTTAAAGCCATGAGGCTGTGCCACCGAACATTAATATCACCAATTAAAAAGAAAAAAAAAATCCTTTGGGAAATGTAATAGAACAGGCTGCAATAACCTCGATCACTTATCCTTTCAAGTACAATGATGTATTGTTAATTTTAGTCTGGCATTCATCAGACAATATTATCTAGCACAGGAGTAGCCTAGCCTCGTGTATGGGTACAAGTGCAGTGTACAGAAATAAAGTAGTGAGGAAGATTACGCCAGAGAGTCTCCGAAGACTACGACATTACCAGCCATTGGTACAGCCTCAGTGACAGTTGAAACTCTACCTGCAACTCTGACTTAAGCTTTTCAGCCTTGGAATTTAATTTTTTGTAATATTCTTGCTCTCTCCTAACGATTTCACTCTACTTAAAAAAGACTACCGTTGGTGAAGGAGTTAGATATAGCATGTATTAAACCCATCAGTATGAAAGTTTCACTCAAGTCGAATAAAATCATCTGTAGATAGCAAGAACATAGTGAGAAAAGCATGTCACCATAACGAATGGGCTGAAGGATTTCACAACGAACCAAGATCAGCTACAGGTGGCTTCAAGCTGCTACTGTACGAGTGGACTGCACGAACAACAGTGTCATGGTGAAGGCTTGCATTTGTATCTAGTAAACTTTCAGACTAAACACTGGGCCACAGGCGCTGGTTTGCTGTGAATCCCTGGCCACAATTTCCCTTCAGCCAGTGGTGAGGGTAAAGAAGGAGCAGGTACGGTGATTCGCCAGTGTCTTATGAGATAAGCGTGACTATCATGTGTGCCCTTAAACTATTTGTGACTTTATTTTCATGGCGCTTACCTTACTAATGAGTTGTATAGCATTATTATTATTATTATTATTACTTACATAGATATAGACATCTATATACAGGTTGATAAGGAACTTTGTATTTACATATACAATTAAATTCTATATATAAATAGGATACATTTATCATATTATTAGCCACTTCGCTCATACGGCCTCAATAATATTATTGACTAACACCAGCCATTTTCATTCAGCAGAGCAAAACCTTAGGAGTTAGAGGAGTAACTAAGACAGTTTTTAATCCTTTTCCTGCCAGGCATTGAATTTTTCTGAATAAATGCGTCTTGCAATAGCTTGAGTAAAACCCCACATATGTTCTTTGTCCGAAAAAAAGTAAACATCTACATTATACAATGACTTTTTTTTTTTTTTTGCTACCTTCAGGCGATTTCAAACAGTTTGAGAAAGAGCCATGGTATTAAAAGACTTGATGAAGGCATGATCTAACACCTCTCGTTCGAAAAATGTCTCCTAAGCTGAATAAAGTCGAGAGGAAGTAGATATAGCATGTATAAATATGTTGTGATGTCAATAAAGGGATACAATGGTGGCGCAGACTTAACGGTGACGCCTGGTGGTCTGTTGGTACTGTACAAGGCCGCCACTCGCCGTCAAAGTTCTGTGCTTGCCGCTTCCGTGTGAATCCCGTAGATTTTTTTTTTTTTTTTTTTTTTTCATCAAGGGAGAGGGCTGGTCACCTACCCATACTGTTCTTCAACAAGACGACGGCCTTCTACATTCATTGCTCCACTGCCAAAAAATATTCATTTAAATTAGGAGATATTTTGGAACTTCTTTCACCCTTTCGCTACTAAAACACATTCCCAAGCCATTGATTATCATTGACTGATGACAAAATTAAAAATAAACATGACCTTATCGTACTAGAAAGGTGAAATGATCGATAGTGCAGTACCCAGCCTTGTATCATTAAACCTCAGACATGATAATCTGAGACTGGTTGATATATATATATATATATATATATATATATATATATATATATATATACCAATAAAGTTCGGTTTATGAGCGCGTAACGAGTAAGCGAGCGTTTATACATATGCTTTTCATCATAATTTCATCATGTTATAAACATTCAGCATGGCACGTGTTTTCGACAACACATAAGTATTCATGGCGCTGGATGAGCATATAGCGAGGTCCCGTAGCATTTGTCACACGCTCAATGTTCAGGTCTGTTCTCTCGACTTGTCATGTCAATAAACTGCGTCGGTAAATGCACTGCTATTGACTGAATGATAAAACCCAGAAAGTGGGCGATTACCCATGCTGATTTCACCTCTAAACATAGAAAAACGTTCATGTAAAGTTATGAGTGTAATATCCGATATTTAATTGTTAGAATTCATGCAAGAAAACAGTGTTACAACAGGATTTTTTTTTTTTTATCGATTTCATGGTGGAGCATGTCAGCTGAAGTTCTCGGTACATTCTCTTAGAAAGCTGGGATTCCAAGGGGTTCATTGGTCTCATGAGTAAATATATAGCTAAAAACAAAATTTATTGAACGTATCTACTGCCTGCTGAAAAAATCTCTACTCTATCTCACATAATAGAAAAGCTATCAATCTCTGAATAGGGTAAGTCCGGGATAGATGGCCATATGGGGGAGATGGCCAATCACTGTAGTTCCTACATTATCCACTAGATGGAAATGCTGTTCCTTCTGAAGCGAGCTTGTTGTTGTGATGGTCGGTCGATGTGATCTAACTTTCAAAAAACGTCATAATTGTGAGTATTTTACCAAAAATTTGTGTGTTTGCTACCAAAAATTATTGTTGACATTGTGTAAGTGTTAAGAAATGACATTTTATTGACCCTGATGTCTAAAACATATCAAAATAAGTATGCACATTCCTACCTAGTGTAGCATGCTATACTGCCCACCATCTTTGTTTGTGTGCTATGGCCATCTCTCCCCTACAAATGGGAGAGATGGCCATAGCCATCTCTCCCATTTGTAGGGTAGCCATCTCTCCCATTTGTAGGGCTTCATGAAACTTGCACCTCTTTCACTGATGTGTTCCAGTCCTGTGGCAAAGCCATAACAAAAAGTAAAAAATAAACTTTGTGTTGTGTTTTACACATTATTGTCAGTTTGATAATTCATTTTGATATTTCATTTAAATACATTTTTGCTTGATTTGATATTTTGTTATAATGGGGTAACTGAAATGAAAGGAATTTTTTTATTTAAATAAATAATAATTCATTTTCTTTTCTATGTAGGCTATTCTGTTTAGATATACACGATCTGTTATAAATTAATGAAGTAGATAGGAAATTAAACAAAGTAAATATTTACTTTTTCCAGTATATGTTATTATAAATGGAAATTTACAACTTTGTAGCAATGAATAAAGAGACAAAAGTTTGCCTGCATATATATCTCCTCATATATGATGTTTATATGTATAAGTTTCCATCGTAACCTTATGAAAATGGTATGGCCAACTATCCCCATGACCTGTGGCCATCTCTCCCAGACACCTCGGGAGAGATGGCCCAAGAGCTAATTTTAAAAATTGAAATTTAATGATATTTTCTGATTTATCTCTGACTTCAGATATTTGCTATAGGAAGCTAATGCCTCTAAGGAATCACTGTGAAATTTTGGAGAATTTTAAAGGAAGAGAAGTAGTACTTTTATGGCCATCTATCCCGGACTTACCCTACCACCACGGTCGGGCCATGTCCTGTCGGGCCAGGCCGGGTCGTGTCAGGCCGGTTGTTTTGGGCCACTCATTTCTCAGCTGAACGTATAGTAAACATCACTTCACTACGCTTGTTCGGTTCGCTCGCTGCGTGCACTTGATTGTAAGAATTATTCTTTTCAGCTGATTTGTAACATTTGCCGGTGAATACTCATAATAATTATAGTAATACTAATACTAATACTAATATTAAAAATAATAGTAAAAACTTTTACTGGTGGTAAGTGGAGGCGCTCACCATCCACTCACTCTCGGGTGTCTGTCCTTTCCTTTCATCCTTCCTTCTTTCTTTCCTTCCGCTTCTGTCGTTCTTCATTGTTTCCTCGTCATTCTGCCTACGGGTGACTTTACCTTCCCTCTTCTATCTGTCTATCTTTCACTCTTTCCTCTTCCTTCTGCCTATGGGTGACACTACACTAAGTGACAGGCCAAATTGTTTCCTGTACACCAAGAAACCATTTACTACGCCGCGTGGTAACCATATAACCAAATTATGGCGCCTGGTGGTTTAATGGGTAATTACGGCACTCCAATTGGATTAAGCCGGTGAAGGTTTATATCCAAGGGATGATTGGGGTTTATTGCTCACGTAATGCCACTCAGGGATGAGTGAGGCTGGTCACTCTCATCTTAAATGTCAGGACCAACTTGCCTAGCCCCGGGCTCCTACGCTCCTCATGGGGCAACGTAGGACTGGATGATGGATGGATGCATAACTCTTATTATTATTATTATTATTATTATTATTATTATTAGAGCTCTCCTCCTCCTACTCAACATCATCATCGCAACCATTATCCTTACTCTCAGAAGCTTATTCTGATCAGGCTGAGTGCGTCTAGCACATCTCCCTTGTAACTTATTTTGATACTACACACCGATAGTTTCTTCTTTGTTGTGCATATCATTTGTACTCGTTCACTCCCATCGAATATTCCTGGTGCAACCACAGGGGCTGCCAAATATAATGCTTGTTCTTAACTGTCACTCCCTTTCTCCATCACTCATTCACAATCACTGTACATTCTTGAACAATAGGGTTCAGGCCTAACACAAGGAGTGCTAGTAAAACGAAATTTGTAAACTAGGAGGCATCCCCTCGAGCGGGATTTCAGGCAAGGTAGGACCCCCGAGGGCTACCCCCCACCGGGGTGGTTGCCACCAAATTTCCCCCCAAAAAACGTTAGGCACGGCCATTTTTTCTTTCTTTCCTTAAAAACAAACAAAAAAAACAAACAAGGAACACGAATTTTTGCTCTGCTGGCGTCAGGTTATAAGCATGGTGGGTCCCCTGAGGCTCGCCGTCCATGGGGGGGGGGCGGTGGTCTTGGGCAAAGTTGTTATGCACGGACAAATTTTGGACCGAAGAACATGACATTTTGCATGTTGATGGATATTCACCCTGGCAAAGTTTTGGGAAGGGTGCATCCTCGGAAAGGCGCCCCTCAAGGGCGAGAAGGCGGCCTCCGTGGGTCCCGGCAAAGTCATTATGCACAGTCATAATTTTTAACTTATGAACACGAAATTTTGCATATTGGTAGGCGATTACCTAGGCCACATTTTATGCAGGGTGGAAGCCCCGGTGGCCACTCTCCACTGGTCGAGGGAGGAGGGGGGATTGCGGCCCTTAGAGAGACAGTGCTAATTCTTTATAAACCAATGAACATAAATTTTGCAGAATGGTAGAGGTTTACTGGGGTCACGTTTTAGGCAGGATGAGACCCCCCAAAGGCCACCTCTAGGGATCCTGGCCAGTGCCTTTAGGCGTGGTCATTTTTTTAACCTACAGAACACGAAATGTTGCATACTGGAAGACGTTCACCCCCGGCACGTTTTAGGCAGGGTGGAACCCCCAGGGGGTGGAGGACTGCTCTCAGGGGGCAGAATACCATAGCTTTACGTAGGAACACGACATTTTGCACAACAGTAGACCTTCACTCGGACCAGAGTTTTAGAAAGGTTGTTCCACCGGGGTCTGCCCCTCAACCTCGCCCGTAAAGAAAGTTTTCTTTCTCCTTACAATATTGCAGTGGTGGGTGCAGGTGTGAAAGGTGTTTTGTTCATTTTATTCATACTACTTCCAGACGATTTTATTCAACTTAGAAAAGATCTCTCGGCGTGAAACATTTAACCACCCCCATCTGATGATGTTTTAGATTTTATTCTTGTTTGAACTAGACAAGTTTTTTCACATTAGAGAGACATTTTTCAAACCTGAGGGGTTAGACATACCTATCATTAGCCATTTTTGCTACTTGGGTGCTCCTCTGCGCAGAATATAATTATGTAAAGGCAGTTACAATAAAACATAAGTCAGCAGACTGACAGTATAAATAGGGAGATCGTGTGCGTCCAAAGGAATATCAACCCTCAGTATGCAAATATAAGTTGCTAAGGATTTGGTGTTCATCCCTTCGACCCCAAGCTGAGGTTTTAACTGTATTCCTGCTGCTTCTTGACTATTTAATTCAGATTTAAGACAAGCTTTGATCTGAGGTGGGGTGAGGGGTAGATACAACCTTTATCAACCTTGTCACTTCCATCGTTCTTGCCGATCCTGAATGCAATCGCCTGGCAGCTGCAGGAATAAAATAATATTAACGTCAGACGCTCCCTCACCACTTTCAGTTCCCCGTGTTCTCAATAACCCCTTTAATACGATGACGTCTTTTTCATTCCTGCTTCCACCCAACGATTTACTGATCATGGGGGAAGCCTGTCGTAGTGAAAGGGTTAGATACAATTACATTAACTCCTTCATTTCCAAGGGCCTGACAGTCTGAATACACTCGTCCGACGGTAGCACTTATCAAAAAATATATTCTAGCAATAAAGGAATCCAGTGCATTTTACCACTCCCGTCTGCATCCACTTCATCAGTAACAGTAAAAAACTAATCTATATGAACAACTCACTTCTGTTTTTTAGGTCCGATGACTTATTTTAAAGCTTAGGTAAAACATATGGTATTAAGAGGTCAGGGAAGGCTCTGTCTAACCCCTCCTGTCCGAAATTTCAGTTTTCATTCATAAAAATAGATTAGGTTGGTGGCAGCGGGAATAAATAAAAAAATATCACTGGAGTGAATGTGATGATAATAGTCTAACTAGATCTGGCGCCAGACATTCTAACGCAACAACCAACCTATGAGATTGTTTTCCTGATATGACCTCGTTCGACCTGAGTCCACACAGCAAAACACAGTTATCTGTACCTACTTTATTAACCTGATCTGACCTAATCTAATCCAAGTCCACACAGCCAAACGCCATTGCCTAAAATTATTTTCCTAATCTGACCTAAGTTAACCCACCCTGACTTGCAATGTTTTCTAACCTTATTTAAATCTATTATATATATATATATATATATATATATATATATATATATATATATATATATATATATATATATATATATACCGGGTTACCCAGAAAAACCTACCACATTTCAAAGGTAAATAATGCAAAAGAAATGGTTAAAGATAATCAAAATATTATTTGCACACATGAAACTTCATTCAATACAGTTTTTATTCATCCTGCTATAAAGATGACAACCTCCAGTTGGTGGCCGTCATTGTCTACACACGCTTGGAGGCGATTTGTGAAGGCTGCCATGGCTCGACGGGTCATGTCGGGTGGAACAGCGGCTATCTCTTGCTGAATAGCAACCGTAAGGGCTTCAAGAGTTTGGGGTCGATGAGAATACATTCGTGATTTAAGGTGGCCCCACAAAAAAAATCACAAGGGGCGAGGTCAGGGGAACGGGCCGGCCACCCAACATCGCCACGCAATGAGATCACCCGATCCGGAAACATTTCCCTCAGCTCTTGCTATGATCTTCGAGCTGTGTGTGCCGTAGCTCCAACCTGCGAACCCACACATCGAGTTCTTCAAGCTCAAGGTTGCTATTCAGCAGGAGATAGCCGCTGTTCCACCCGACATGACCCGTCGAGCAATGGCAGCCTTCACAAATCGCCTTCAAGTGTGTATAGACAATGACGGCCACTTTTGGAGGATGTCATCTTTAAAGCAGGATGAATAAAAACTGTATTGAATGAAGTTTCATGTGTGCAAATAATATTTTGATTATCTTTAACCATTTTTTTTCCTTTACCTTTGAAATGTGGGTGTTTTTTCTGGGTCACCCTGTATATATATATATATATATATATATATATATATATATATATATATATATATATATATATATATATATATATATATATATATATATATATATATATATATATATATATATATACGTAACAACCTACCAAAATCAAATCTAAACTGCCCTGCCCTGCCCTGGCATAAGCTAACCTAACTTAAACTAACAAACCAGACCCAACGAAACTTAACGTAACCCGAAGACAGACTCTGCAACCTACTGTATAGTTATTTTCCTTCGTTAATCTTATCTTACCAAAGGCAACCTAACCTGGCCCAGTTCGGCATGACCTGTATCTCCTTTACTACAATTACTCCTTGCCGCCTGATGTTATTCAGCTGAGGATTGGCTTATCGTAGTGAAGGAGTCTGATGTAAACTCCATTGGCTCCTCCACCACCATGATGCTTTTTTTATATTGTATTCTTGTTACCTCCAGCAGCCTTTATTTAGCTTAATGACTGGGTAACCTTAAGCTAAAACTAACTCATTTTAAAGTTACCTCTACACTTTTAAACCAATTTACCTTAACCCTCCTTCTCTACAGACGTCCTTTTCAATATAATTTCCAGACTCAGAGTAGAAACGACACTCGGTAATAGACTGGTTAGTACCTCGGAATTAAAAAAGATAAATCTTTCCTAATCGTTTCAGTTCCATGATAGATTATTTGTTTTCTTCCTTCTGTCTCCACACAATTTAATTCAGCGTAGGACAAATGTCTGGTAGTCACGGAGTCAGTGAAGGTTGTATCTAGCTCCTCCACCAGGAAAAACCTCTCCCAAGGTAAATAAAATCGTCACAGGTTAGCCAGAATACAAGATAAGATACGTCCTCGGAGTGAGTTGGTGACCCCATGACGACGACACAAATGCGAACTCTATATTTCATGCTGCCTCCGCACCGTCTTACTCAGCTCTGATGTGGCCGCTTGTTGCATAGTGACTAAATACCTCACCCCCATGACTTATATTCTTTCATTCCTGCCACCTCAAAATTTTCTTCAGCTTCGGAGAGACTTTTCAAGCCGGGGTAATTAGATATAGCCCTCGTTAACTCTCTCGCTATAAGCCTGCCTTTATCTGAGTGGAACTGAGCGGTAGTAGCAGGAATATAATGAAAAATACGTCAGCGGATTCAAGGACTTTAGTAAAAGCGCATGGATATGACGAAACCACGTCGTCCTATGGATAGGTTAATTTCATCGTAAAGTAACGTACCTTAACCTAAACTAACATAACCTAGCCTAGCCTAAAGTTATCTAACCTACCCTAGCCAAGCCTAGCCTAACGGAATCTAACCTAACTTAGCCTAGACTTGTCTAGCATAACCTAACTTTTCCTCACTTAGCATTGCCCGAATTACCCTATCCGAATTTATGCTACCTTAACATAATCAAATATAACAACCCAGCCTGGCCTAGCCTAACGTAACGTCCTATCTGAATTTATGCTAACTTAACCAAATATAACAACCCAGCCTAGCCTAGCTTAACATAACGCAACTTTGCGTAACGTGACGTAACCCAGCCTAACCTAACCTAACCTCACCTAACCTAACCTAATCTAGCCTAACCTACTCTATACTAACGTAACTTATGTAATCTATTCTAACTTAATTGAGCCAAGCCTAAACAATGCTATACGAGCCATACTTAGCCTCATTATTAAGCTCTGCAAATGCCTTTATTATTATTCAGCCATATTTTCCTTCACATCTTTCCACTTCGTTTTGCATTAGCCATCTAATGATCGGGACAACTGTAGTATTCTACTCTAGTTAATGCCAGACCATTTATTTCATCTGAGTGTGAGTGTGGGTGCATGACATTTTTAGTACTATCACCGTTAACCTTCGAGACAACTCTAGTTTACATTCCAACCAACACCATGCGATATTATTTAGCTAAGAATACTAGTAAGTCACAGGAACCTGAGAGTGTTTATATGTATTCAGTAAACTCTAAGTCATCCACATTAAAGTCCTTTTTTATATTTTATTGCCCAACAAACTATAGAAAATTGTCAGCGAGCCATTGAATTAGGTGACGTATTTATCTGTTTGTTCTTGCTGCGTCCACACGATTATATTACCTCCACCGCGGAGGTCATGTTTTTGCCGGTTTGGTTTGTTGCTTGCCGGAATCGAAAGATTCGGTAAGCATGTTGGTCAGTTCCTTATGTTTGTCTGTCTCTGTTTGTCTGCTCTCTACGGGTCACAATTTTGCGCCAATCGTTCTGGGGAAAAGAAAATCAGAAGGTAGATATTCATAAACCCTGGAAGTCTATTGTTTTTCATCCAAATCGATCAAAGCCCCTGGGCTGGGTGGGGGATTGAAACCCCCCATTGGCTGTGGGTCCAAAAATCGTCGGGACCCAGTGGACTTTTTTCAAATTTCGAAAGTCGATATTTTTCCCCTACCAAATTGAGGAGAAATCCTGGCAATGAAACTTTTAATTTCCTAAACCCATCCTGTGCTTCGCAATGAAACACGAAAATTTTCGCCAAATGACTGCCTACACGTCGGTGAAAACTAAGCAGACACAATCGGATCCATCCAGCAAGTGCTTTGCCTATGGTAGTGTCATTTATCTGTTTGTCTGTTAGCAGAATTAGCCTACTCAAAAAGTAATGAATGAAATTTGCTTCTTTTTTTTTGTGGGGTAGGGTATGGCCCAAGGAACAATCTATTAGATTTTAGTGGTGATCCGGATCATCAAACGGACCTAGGAATTTTTTTGTTTGTTTGTCCACACGATGCCTCCAAAAAATTTCAATGAATTTCAGTGAAATTTTGTGAAAAGGTGGGCCATGAGCCAAGAAAGAATTTATTAAATTTGGGGGCCGATCCGGATCAGGCTCAGGATCCTGCAGTGGCATTGGCGGAGGTATGCGCTCTCTGAGTACTTTCTAGTTCATATTGTGAAAAACACTTTGCAGCGAGGGGCCAATGCAAGCTAACCCCAAAAGCCTGCAAGGTCTCTTATCCACTAAAAAAAAAAAAAAACTTGTTCAGTTAAGAACTGAATACGTCACCGCATGAAAGATTAACCCATTTTTCATTCACGTATTTCTCATTTCATTCTTGCTGATTTTAGAAGTCGTTATTCAGGTTATCACAAACTTTTCGAATTAAGGAGCTACAGTAGATCTAACTTTCACTAACCCCTTTACCGCAGCAAATCTCGCTTCAGGAGAAGGAAATCGTCTTGTGGGTTATTGATTAAAAAGAATGAATAATGCGCCACGGTACTGAAGATATTAAAGTGTCATTGGTACCTCATAGATTTACCACTTCCCACCGATGACTTGTTTGAACAGTGTACTATCCTGATTCACACAGCACCATTTGTGGTGGCACGGGTTTGTAATACATCTTACTTTGCAATTTATTTACCGTATCACACCGTAAGATCTTACTGTAGGCTGCTGTACTTATATCGATTTAATATGAGATAATCTGATTAGTAACACACAAGATAATACCGAGGTGTAATGTGCTGAGTAAATCGCCGAGGAAGAAATGCTACGGAACATCATTAACAAATAGAAGTATCCATTGTTTCACTGTATTTGGGCCAACACCAGACGAGTCTGCTATGCTCAAGAGAAATCAGGAACACCGATAACATTTGCAACTATCACATTAACGTTAACATAAAGCTTTGTATTTTATTCCAGGTTACAACGGACGATATGATTTACCTCCTTAAAATTCACCGCAACCAAAGCCTTACCCCTTCAGCCCGAGGACATCGCGTACCCCCGCAATATGATGACGTCTGATACCATTTTATCCTAACCACATCCAGATGATTTTATTCAGCTTGGGAGAGACATTATGAGCTACAGGGATTAGGCAGTATTGTTGTTACCCACTTTCGATACGAGAGATCTTTCCTAAGGTGAAACGAATCATCTGGAGCCAGTAAAAAACAAATTATATTAGAAAATACACAGAGAGCGCATACCTCCGCCAATGCCATTGCCATTAAAAAGGATCCGGATCTGGATCTATGGATATAGGATCCGGATCCCATCATTCCATAAAATTTCATCAAAATCAGTTCATAGCTTTTTGAGTAATCCTGCTGACAGATTCGTGGATATAGGATCCGAATCGGCCCCAAATTTAATGAAGTCCTTCTTGGTCCATGGTCCACCTTTCCTCAAAATTTCATTGAAATTCATTGAGAACTTTTGGGGATATAGTGGGGGATACTCCGTATCCGGATCCAGATCCTGCCCAAAGTTTAATAGTTTCTTCCTTGGCCTATGACACTCTTCCACAACATTTCATCAAAATCCGCTCATAACTTTTTGAGCAATCCTGCTGTCACACAGTCAGACAAACATACAAACAGACAAACCAACCAACGCCAGTAAAAACATAACCTCCATTGCGGAGGTAAAAACAAGGCATTGCAGTTAAAGTGTTAATGCTGTATTCTTGCTATTTCCACACGATTTTATTCAGATTAGGGGAGATTACCGGAACTGGTGGGTTAAATATAGCCTTAATTAACCTCTTAAGTACCATACGTCTTTCATAGGTCGAATTAAGTTGTTTGGAGGCAGGATTCACCGAACACAAAGCACGTCTTCATTGCAAAGAAGTTAACCTTATAGGTCCTGAATCCAAGTCTACATTGAGGGGCACTCAGTGGAGCGCATCTCTTCGACCAAGGCGACGTAATGTCTCTTCATAATGGGTTAGGGTTTCTCACCATTGATTAGGGTTTCGCAAAAAAAGTGTTTTCCGGATCCAGAGTCAGTAATACGATCCGGATCGGTCCCAAAAGTTAATCGTTTGTTCCCTGGAGCATGGGCTATCTACCCACTAAATTTGGTCCAAATTTGTCTTTTAGTTTTTAAGTACTTCTGCTTACAGACAAACAAGCAAACAAACAAACAAACTGGAGTGAAAACATACTCTCCTTGTCCGAAAGAAAAATATTCAGTTATCTCTTGGAGATCAAATATTCGCGTAAGCAAAGTTGTAACTCCGATCGGGGCGTTTTAACCACTACACCACCTAGGGATCGGTCACGAAAGTTAATCGATTGTTCCCTGGGACATGAGCTATCTACTCACCAGATTTGGTCCAAATCTCTCTTTTAGTTTTGAGTAATCCTGCTAACAGACAGACAGACAAACAAACACACAAACGGGTGAAAACAAACATTCCCTCCTTGTCGGAGAGAATTATTTCCATTTTCTTTCGCCTTTTAATTGGGTATATATTCACTAACCCTCTCATCGTCAGAGTAACTTCAGTCTTTGATGGCATTTATCGTGGAACCATAAACATTTTTCAGGTAAGAGTGAGTCAGAGGAGTCCAAATATTCATATTGTTACCACTAACGTCCTTAGCGGCTGGACAACTCTGAGATTTTATTCCAGCTGACGTCACACGATTTTTATTCCAGCTGACGTCACACGATTTATTTCAGCTGACTTCATACGATTTTTATCCCGGCTGACATCAAACGATTTATTGCAGTTGACGTCAAACGATTTTTGTTCCAGCTGACGTCACACGATTTTTGTTCCTGCTGGCGTCTCACTATTTTTATTCCAGCTGGCGTCACATGATTCATTCCAGCTGACATCACACGAATTTTACTCCGGCTGACGTCAAACGATGTATTTCCGCTGACGTCACACGATTTTTATTCCAGGTGACGACACACGATTTTTGTTGCAAGTGACGTCACACGATTTGTATTCCAGGTGACGACACATGATTTATTTCAGCTGACGTCACACGATTTCATTCAGATGGTAGTGGTCATGGAAGCCTGGGAGTGTTCGTACTGACATCACTAACCCTCTCGTTGTCGGAAAAAAAAATCGTATTGCAGCTAACGCCAGTCTGATTTTCTCAACTGACAGTGGGCATAGCAGACTGAGAGTGTAAAATGGTATCCATAACCCTCTCTTGCTGGGGAGAAATCTAGAATTCGATTTTAGTTTAAGTCAGACGATTTTATTCAGCTGAGAGTGAGTCATAGCAGCCTGAGAGTTGAATTTCGCTATACACACTTACAGCTAAAGTTATAGGTGGCTTTACACCGCCTTAACACCCTGTCGAAACCTAAACTCCTTCACTCTAAATACGTATTTTCTGCTCTATTTTTGCCGTCGCCAGACGATTTTATTTAACACAGGGAAGAGCATCCAACACTGAAGGGGTTTGAAGGGATTTATGGACCCTTCATGTTCGAAAAATCCCTCCTGCTGTAAGCTTATTAAAACCGTGGGAAGGCAGAAGCAAACGATCACTGGAGTCGAGGGTTAAGAGACCATGCTTGGAATCTCTCTTCAGTAGTTAGGACGTTGTGGTCTGAGTGGTAGTGCAAGTTTCTTAACACCTCTGCCTTAGCGACTTTTTCCTTACATTGTGCCTCTGTCTCCTTCTCCGTCTCCATCTTCTCCCTTTTCCAGCTGTCTTTCCTCGTGGTCACTGTTGTAAAGTACGTTGATACTGAAGTGATATAAATGGCAAAGTAAGGGTTGTTAGGTGTAATATGAAAAATTGACACAGAAGGTAAAGAAGAGGTGGTAGGCAGCCTCCCATGCCCCAGAATACAGGCCTTTGTTTCGTTGTTACCCTTTCAGTCCCATAATGTTGTTAACGCTCCCACTACCACGACTTTTTAAAAATAGTTTACTCTTGTTATTTTTAAACGATTCTATTCAGCTTTAGGGGAGACTTTTCCAACTGGAGGAGTTAGATATTACGTAGATTTATTAAACTTTCTCTATAAAAGATGGTTCTGGGGAGGGACGTCTTCACGTGATGACACCGATAGAACCAGACTGCTCCACTGCCCGGTTATACAAAAATTCCCCCACTCCCGATCTGTCCTCTGAATAAAGGATGATGGGCTGAAAGAAAAGAGCATATTCAGCCTGCAATCCAGGGTTCACGTTCAGATTAGCCTGGGGCTGCGGCCGCTACTACCAGTTGCTGTCAATGTATGTAAAATACGAAATAGAGATGACTGAGTGATTGATTGATCGATTGACTACTACTACTACTGCTACTATTAGAAGTAGAAGTAGTAGTAGTAGTAGTAGTACAAAAGATCCTTTACAAGTAAGGGAAAAATCGTCTGTTGCAGCAGGAATAAGCAAAGAAATATGTCATTGCATTCAAGGTATTGATCTGTTCTTGATTTCTTGCTGCCTGTAGAAGGTTTTATTCAGTCTTCCAATAAACTCTTGGAATGAAGGGGTTAAAGCAGTCTCCATCAACCCTTCACTACAAGAGGCCTCCCCCAGCCTGCATAAAACTGTCTGGCAATAGCAAGATTCAAAGGCAAGTGCAGGAGGGATGTAACAGAGATGCGGAATCATATGGCGCTTCGCTAAAATGAACCATCTTGCGTACGAAAATCCACCTGGCTGCTCCTACAGATAATCCTACATCTACAAATTAAATATCATCGCGTTCAGTCAAATTAGCATTATTCTTTTTCCACTTGAATTCTGTTTTCTTTGCTTTATTTCCACCTCCTCTTTTTTTCCTCTCTCCTTCTCAACATGTCTCTTCAACACTAGTTCGTTTTCTGTCATTATTTTATTCTGTTTGTCTCTCATTATCATCTGTTCTTTTTCACTTTTCTTCTTTCATGCTTCTGTTTACCTTTTTAACGTCTTCCCTCCTCTTCTCCCCCATTCGTTTTTATTTTCCCTTCTTTCTCTTACTGCTTTCTCTTCTTTACAATCAGACTCCCTTCCCTGGCTCTTCCTATCTTCCATTCTTCATATTAATTCTTTCGCCTCTTTTCGTTTTCATTCGTACTCCTTTTTTCTTCTTTCTCCTCTCTTCATTATTCTATCCCTCCTCTTCTCTGTCTTTATTGTTTTCAGTTTTTCTTTCAGTTTTTCTTGTTTACTCTTTTCCCACTTCTCCGAGATCATTTCTTTTACTTCCCTCATCTTTCTCTTGTGTTTCCTCCTCTTCTTTGACCTCTGTCTCCCTCTCCGTCTCCATCTTATCCCTCGTGAAGGTGTCTTTCTTCGCGATCTTTCCCCCAACATCCGGTTCCTTCAGGCTGTGCATCTCCAACACCACCTCCCCCACTTTCTCCCCCACTGCCGCGTCTCCAACATACCCCACCATCCTTTCCCCAGCTTCACCAAACCCCAATTTTCCTAGTTTCCCGTCTCCCCCCACCTCCTCCACCACATCTCCAACATCCTCCCTCGAGCCCCCAGAATCCTCCTCCACCACAGTCCTGCTCTCCACCACCCCACTTCGACCCTCCGCCATTGGAGAGGTTCGGCCCCCCACATCAGCGCCCCCCTTCCCCCTCTTTCCCCACTGCACTGATAGCAGCCCCCCCTTCGGCACGGATGATGTCTTGCTGAGGCGGAGTATGCTGGAGCTGGTCTTGAACTGGGAACCCTGTGGACGAGGAGGAGAAAGTTTGCGTCATTACCATACCAGAGCAGGATATGTCTGGGTTTTGTTGCTGTTGGTGCCTGAGGAACTGAGCTTTGTCCTACTTGGTGGAGAGAGAGAGAGAGAGAGAGAGAGAGAGAGAGAGAGAGAGAGAGATGTGACTATAGTCAGTAACAATTTCTGGTGGGCTTAGGAGACCCCCAGCACCCCTTCCTAACTACAGTAGTTCATTGCTGAATAAGGCGCGTTAACTCCTTCAGCACAAAGAGTTTTGTACTTTATTTTTAACAGCCACAGACAGTTTCATTCAGTTAGGAGAGACGTTCTGAGGTGCATAGACTTATATGTAATCTTCATTAATACCATTAGAAAAAATATGTTGTCTGCTGACGGCCTGAGTAAAAACAAAAATAAAAAGAGGATGTCCTAGGCTGAATGGGTTACTATTTTATAGAATATTCTTTCCACAATGCACAATAATTTTCAAAACGCAGTAGTGTAACATGGACATGAAATTGCCCAGCATGAGATTTAATCAGCCTCCCAAGCCCACCACACCTACCAGTGAACGTACTGAATGGATATTACGAGACAGCAGAAACCTTCACCTTCCTCCCCCTCTCCTTTTTTCTTTCTTGGTCCTACTCTTTCTCACACATTCCTCCCTCCATCCTTCCCTCCTGTTTTCCTTCTCTTCCCTCTCCCTCTCTTCTCTCCAACTACTCCATCCCCAGTATCCTTCCTTTCCTCCCACCTTGTTCTCTTCCTCCCACCCCCGTCAGTCTTCCACTATCCCTCTCTCATTCCCCACCTTTCCATCTTCCTTAGACCTACTCTCCCTGTCCCTCACTATCCTTGACTCAGTCCCTCTCTCCCTCTAGCCCTCGTCCGTCGTTCTCTACCTCTTTCTCTCCTTCATCCCTCCCTTTCCATCACTCTTTTCTCTCCATCCTTCCCTCCTTCTCTTCCTGTTCCCTCCATCCTAATCCTCATTCATTCCTTCCCTTCATCTCCCTCTTCCTATCTTCTGTTTAACCTCTATCCTTCCTCCCTTCCATTCCCAGTCTTCCTTTCCCCTCCCCCCCCCTCTATCAGGCCCTCCTTCTTCCACCACCTCTCCTTATTACTCAGTTCCTCTCGTTCTCTCCTCTTTCTCCTACGTTCTTCAATACCTCCTCCATTCTCTCGTCGTTTAAATTCATCTACAATCTCTCTCTCTCTCTCTCTCTCTCTCTCTCTCTCTCTCTCTCTCTCTCTCTCTCTCTCTCTCTCTTTCTTCCTCCATTTTTGTCCCCCTCTTACTTATTTCCTCCCCCACTCCTCCCTCCCCTTCTCCCTCTCCCTCCCTCCCTCCCCTGACTCACATTGGTGGTGAATGTGGTGACGGTGGATGAGGAGGGTCTGGGCCGCCTGTTGAACTGGTACTGTTGCCACCGCTTCCTTACCGCAGCCGTCACCTGCGTACACACATATACACGTACATACACACACATATACTGTATATACCTGGGTGAACTTGAGCTTTGGGCTTGCGAGATGGTAAGGTGGAGGTTAGTCTGGGGTATATGCTAGTCAGGTGGGGGTTTGATAGTTGTTCGGCTGTGTTGAAGGGTTGGTAGGAACTGTTACTGGAGTTAGAAGGCAATTGGATAGGGTTCATGAGCTGCTATGAGCTATTGGATGGCTGTTGTGTGAGGAAAGGAGTTTGCTACGTACTGTTATGGAGGTTAGACGATTGTTAGGAAGGGTTGGACGGATCTTACGTGGTGTTTCAGGTTGCTAGGTATGTTAGAATTACAAAAGTGATGACAGATGGAGTTACTTCAGGATGGGTTGAAAGTGGCTGGAACGTTACCCATCCTCAATAGGGCTTACAAGAGAGCATTTTATTCTGGCTAGAGAAAAATTTACATTGATAATCAAGGCTCTGTGAGGGAAGTGCACGAATATGCACTATTATATTTGGAAGTCAGAGATGCACGCAGAATATATGCAGTTACTGTACAGTCGCCCCAAAAAGTGACAGAAGAGTTTCAGATTGCTTCGGTCACTCTACTGTCACTGAACGTATGGCAGTGCAGAGTGACTGGCATACGTTCAATGAAAACTTAGTGAATATAAAGTAAAAATTCTGTGTCTTCATCACGTAGTATCAAATAGTATATATATCTCGCTAAAAATCATGTAAAATGAATAACATGAGGCAGTGATTACATTAGAAGTTAACAATTATATACATTCCCCGATTTGAATGAATGTAATGTATAGTATATATTACTCCGCGAGCGGCATGCAATATAACTCAGTGTTCCTGAAGTACAGTATTTGCTTCCCAGGATTCCAAATACATATGCTCCAGTTTCGAAGACCAGCAAAGGAAAACTCTTTTGACTGCAATACACTACCCTATTTTCAGATGCAATGGTGATGATTTAACAACATGAATGCCACAACAATGAAATTATTCTTCGTAATGATACGCTACTTGCGGTAGCAGAAAGATCATTCTGCCTTTTGTTCCTTGTCTTCCCCTTGCTTATAATAGTTATTATTAGCTACTTAGCCTCAGCTGATGCTAAATTATATTCAGTTGTAATGAGATATGACAGATTTTACCCTTTTCTCTTACATTAGGCAGTAAAGAGGACCAAAACATGAGTTTATAAACTCATGCAATGTAAAAGCACACATTTTTTATCTATCTTTTAATCTGTAATATCTTTTTAAATAAACTGCTGTCTGCTTAACTGAAAAAGCTGATTTTGAAGTTTTGAACTCAGTGATTTGTTTATGAACCTCTGCATTTTATTACACTTGCCAATCGTTTATGCACCGAGGATACTAGGCTATGACACAAGTTGGCATTCTCCAAGGAGCTCCAACTCTTGGCATATTTTCTAGGTTCTTTATATTTTGTGAACTAATAGTCCTCTGGCCTTTTTTAACATTTTTAGGACATTTTTCTTAATGGAAAACTGACCAAATACAGTGTAACAACTGCATGTCCTTAAGTTAAAGTTGTCTTCTTTCGTGCTTGTTGATCGAACCATTAAAACAGCCCAGGGATTTACTCCGCTTTCGCGCTTTGTGTCGTCGTCCATGGAAGCAATAGAAACGGAAGTAAATGACTAAATTATTCCCTAGCATTGTAATGGAAACAGTTTTATAAATAATACTGACTGATTTAAATTATTTACTGAATCTCTTTCCTTGTCAGCCTAACGCTGCTAGAAAAATTATTGCTTGTTACCATACCTGATTTGAACTCCGCAAATTATTCCTGACTGTCCCTGAGTGATAATTCTAAAATTTCAATTAGTTCCGTTTTGGATTTCCTATTATGATAACTAACGAACTGATTCCTACAATTTTGAAATACATACCGGTACTCTAGCATTTATTTATTGTTTTAGGTCACAATTTTACATAATGGGTTTCATCTTGTAATGATATAGCGAAAAGTATGTGCAGTATCGCTGACCGAAATCTTCAGGATACTCTGGCGTCACTTCTTAGGCCGACTGTACAAACTATCCCCAGCATCAGCATCCTAAATGTTGCCCGCCAGTACATACAGTGAGGGAATCTACACTCTTTGATCTTTTTTAAGATATTAATCAGACGTGAATTGACGCTTTGGAAGTTTTAGGTAATGTACTCTCTCTCTCTCTCTCTCTCTCTCTCTCTCTCTCTCTCTCTCTCTCTCTCTCTCTCTCTCTCTCTCTCTCTCTCTCTCTCAGTTTGTCTGTTTATCTATATGTCTGTCTGTTTATCTGTCTATCACTCTATCTATGTCTATCTATATGTATGTACTGTATATATATAATCATCATCCTAACTCTCATCGTATTATCGTGTTATTTACACGGAGTGGATGAGGAGGAAATGGACAATGTGAGTACTTTTAAGTACTTGGGTAGTGTACTGAGTAAAGATGGAAGTTTAGAGGGTGAAATGCTTGAAAGGGTACCACACGGAAGAAAGGTTGTTGGTTCCTTGGAAGCAGTGATAAGAAACAGGGAAGTGAGCATGGAAGTGAAGAAGTTACTACATGACAGTATTGTGATACCAACTCTAACGTATGAATGTGAAGCTTGGACCTTGTTGGAGGAACAGAAGTCAAGAGTGAGAGCAGAAGAAATAAGATATTTGAGAGGAGCCTGTGGAGTCACATGGAGAAACAGAATGTCAAATGAGGAAGTGAAGGATAGTTGTGGTGTGGATGTGGATGTGATAGGAAGCGTTAGGAGAAACACACTGAGGTGGTTTGGCCATGTGGAGAGGATGGAGACTGAGAGACTAACGAGGACAGTGTGAGTGAGGTGGAGGGGGGGGAGAGGGAGATGGAGGCCAAGGATGAGATGGAGGGATGGAGTGGAGAGGTATATGAGTGAGGGGGGTGTGAGCAGGGAGCAGGGCAGTGAAATGGCAGGGTACAGGGCGACATGGAGGCGATTTGTTTGTGGCCACCCTTTACGGGTTGAGGCATCTGGCAATAGATAGATAGATATGTAGGGTACAGACAAAGGAGCAAGGAGAAGCACAAACCTTAAAGACTCACCATCAGAGCGCTTAACAACTTTGCCCTACACTTCAATTCATGCTCCATTCAAGCCTTCCACATTCCTTCCTAATATGTTACAACCCCCCCCCCCTCCTCCACCAGCAGTGCAGCTTCAGTTTGATGATATAATACTTATTTTATTCATGCTGTCTCCAAACACCTTTATTCAACCTGAGAAAGGTATTTCATATACAGTAGAAGGGGTTCATGAAATCTGTATAGAACTTTCTTATTCCCAAATGTCTCTGTTAAGCGGAATAAAACAGTCTCGAGGGAGCAAGATTAAAATGTAACAAAAAAATACATCATTCGACTGAAGATGTTGTGAGCAAACTGACCTCGCCATTGCAGAAGCAGAAGAGCAGAGCCACGCAGAACCCCTGGGGAAGAAGACATCTTAGTATTAATGCATATCGACTGCACAATGGTCATCAAGGCAGACAGTCAATTTTTACCGTCACAGTCTTTCCACAGACTACGACAAGCAAGAGTCGATTTTACAGCCTGGACCCCATTTGTGCTCCTGGGTGGACAGTGACGTGGGGAAACAGACTTTGTCCAGGTGTCTGGCCGGTTCGGGAATCGAACTGCGGGCTGGCTGTGTTGACCATTACATCACCGGTTCCCCCAGCTGTTACTGCAATGATGGTAACTGTTTACACCAAAATTCTTGGTACTGTCAGATGATTTTACTCAACTTATGAACGGCCGTAATAGTGAAAGGGTTAATGAAAGCTATATCTAACCTCTCTATGAGCTGAAAAAATCGTCTGGGAATAACACAGACAATACATAATTAGGCTGAATAGGTCATCATTTCCATCGCCGTCAGAAATTAGTTATACAATCTTTAGTTCTATTTTACTGAGTAATCCCTTCTAGTGGCGGACTTTTTTTTTTTTTTTTTTTCGCGGTGAGAGATTTCTTGCTGGAGAGCGGTTAATGGAGTCTGTATCTAATCCTTACATTTCTAGAGCTCTCTCTTCATCTCAGTGAAATTGTCTGGTAAATCAGTAAATCAACGAGAAAAAGCCCAAACCTTGAACAAAATGCAACATTTTTTTTTTTTTTTAAATTCAGAGGCACTTACAGAACAGCTTATTAAAACTGCACCCAAATCTACCTGTGGGTAATGTACCTAATTTGCATAAAACCAGTATGGCCGCTAAGTTTGACGAATATTATTTTAGCCACACAAAACTTCGAAATGAGAACCTGAGGTGATTTATAAGCATGTAATGTGGCTTAGAGGCATGAGAAATCTATTTTGTGAAGAAATATTGATTAGTTACTGCAACATGAATTTGCTATAATTCAAGATGGTAGCCACAGTGCTCAGTTGTAGCTTACTTTGTCTGTGTACAGTAGGTGTTCTGTTGTGCTGGCATTACTTCAACATTGTAATTTCTTTACACGCCTGGGTCTTCCAACAAATAATATGAATTTCCTTCCCCTTCATTAAAAATGCGTCTGGTGGTCTATTGGTAGCGTACTTCGTCAGTGACGGCCGTGCCTTACGTGCAGCAGTTCCAGTCCTAGAGGAGACTGGAGGTTTTCCTACCATGTAAAATACTCTCAAGAGTTTAGGTCGTTCTCTTAGATTATAATGATCCAGACTACAGCGGCTGCCTAGCTTTAGATCCATACACCTCGAAGGGACGGTAGACCATAGTCATTCTTCTCACACAATCTAGTCACTGAGTAACAAGCCAAATACTTTCTTGGCTACAGGAAACCATTGACAGTGCTGGTGATAACGAAACAACCAACAAATAGAGGACTGGTGGACTAGTGGGTTAGGGCGCTCCAACCAGATGTGGCCAGTAAGGGATTCAATTCGAAGTGTAGTGTGAATTTATTGTTCACATAATGCCACAGAAGTTAGAGTAACTGGCCATTCGTGACCTACATTTTTGGACTAAGTAGCTTTGCCACAGACCCTCCACTCCTGATCATCGATGATGGATAAATGTGTGTATTGTAGAACCACAATCTTGTGGACAACGAACGAACTGTTAAAGTGCCTCAGACAACGCGCGCGTTCCGTATGGATTTCCCGATATAAATAAGATGACAAAGGACTGTTATGGTGATAAGATACTGTTTACACAGATTACTGGAATGTATAACGTTGCATCTCCATTAACACCGTCAGTACCATAACGTCTTTTACTCTTTTATATCTGCGCCTGTCAGATGGTTTTATGTACTGCAGGAGGAGTCTCAAAGATTAGCCATTTCCATCACCCCCTTCAGCACCAGGATGTCCCATATACTCGTGTTCTGTTCTTATTATGGTCAGTTTATTTTATTCAGCTTAACCTGCCCCGTCCCGTCGACGTATGGGTATGTTGCAACGATTTGCATTTGCCAGTCCCGGCGACGTACCGGTACGTCGTGCAATTGCAATGTGCATAATTTCGACAATTTTCAAAATTCTCTCTTGATTTGCGGTACGTACCCTCACATGACCTTCCCCTACCTGCCACCAGGCGGGGACACTCGGCGACCCCGCGCGACCCGCGCTAGCCCACCACTCGTCCACTCACCTGGTAGCCACGGTCCTGCTCGGACATGGCTAAGAGAGGTCTCTCAGACAGCGAAATTCAAGTCGCCCTGGACACCTTTACCGGCGACAGTGATTCCCCACTGGACGACGAGGATATGGACAAGGATTATGTGCAGCCAGAGGAGGAAGAAACCACCAGCAGTGATGAGGAAGTTCCGTCTCCCAGGAAGCGGCAGTACGTGACTTACCGTGCTGCTAGAGAGGGGCAGCAGGCAAAGAAGGCACGTGCAATATCCTATCCCAATCCCCAGCGTGATTTGGAACCAGAATTCGAGGACGAGGACGAGGATGAGGACGATGACGGAGCCGTGGGACGTGATGCCACGTGGTATGGACGTGAGGTGATAACACATCATGGCCCAGAGCGCACACCACGTCGTATGAGCAGGTATGGGCCTAGCATTTTGTTTGGGGAGCTAGGAAGTCAAGTGGAGGGAGTGGGGAGTGGAAGGGAAAGTCCAGGGAGGATTAGGGAAAGTGAGAGTGATGTGAGTGAGTCATTGCTCTCCCTACGTAGTGTGAGGAGGCGTAGTGGATCACGTGGGCCAGTGCGGGTGCGTTCCTTATCACGTGGGGTTGTGACGGAGGGGGAAGGTGGGGAGGAACCACTCCCCAGCACGTCTTACGCTCCCCAATATCCCCTAACACGTGGTCGAGCTAGGGTGCGTGAGAAAGCACGTGGTGTTGTCATGGAGGGGGAAGGTTGGGAGGAACCACTCCCCAGCACATCTTCTGCTCCCCAATATTCCCCTATTTCATCCCCACAGCCCCCTAATGTTCCTCAAGGCCGTAAGGGTAAGGGAAAGGGAAAGGGTAAAGGCAGAGGGAAGAGGAGTGACAGTGGGGAAGCCCTCCGCACTCCTTCTCCCCCACCTCCCCAACCTGGATCTCCTCCCCACCCAGACGAAGGCGGTGATGGGGATGATGGGGACAAGGGATTTGTGTCGTGGGATTGGGAGGATGGGAGTGATTTTTCTCCCCTCATTCACCCCTTCACTGAGCAGGGGCGATCTGGCTGCATTACTCCAGGAATTCACCGTAATTCCACCAGGTTGGATTTTTTCCACCTGTTCTTCAGTGAGGCATTTGTTGATCAGATTGTATACCAAACCAACCTGTTTGCAAGCGCCCAGCGCCTAGAGAGTGAAAGACTGGGGACAAGGAGTAGGCATTCTATCATCTTTGATTACTCTGTCTCCCTTCCAGAAATGTTCTTATTTTTTGCCCTGGTCCTTTTGATGGGTATTATAAGAAAGAATAGAATTCCTGCTTACTGGACAAGGGACCCTGTTATGTTTACCCCAATATTTGGTCAAGTGATGAGCCGTAATCGGTTTCAACAAATTCTAAGTCACATCCATTTCTATGATGCTCATGACCCTGCAAATGCAAACAACACTGATGAAATGAGGCGAATTAGGTTGGTCTTTGATCACCTCAGGCAAACCTTTCGTTCCTCATTCTATCCCTATAGAGACCTCGTCATAGGCGAGTCTCTCGTGGTGTGGAGAGGCAATATTTCATTCAGACAGTATATACCCAGCAAAAGGCACCGTTTTGGGTTCAAGATCTTTGTTATGTGCGACTGTAGGACTGGATACGTGCAAGACATAGTCTTGTACACCGGTGGACTGTCGGGAGCAGTGGTAAAGACGATGATAGAAGACTACCTTCATCGTGGTCACGTTCTCTACCTAGACAATTGGTACACTAGCCCTCTTCTCGCTCGTTATCTTCACACGCATGAAACGGGAGTCTGTGGAACCGTAAAGGTGAACCGGCGTCACATGGCCAAGGTAGGGCGGAAACTTTCTAGGAATGAGGTTGTCTTCTTCAAAGCCAACAACATCCTTGCAACAATGTGGAACCACAACAGAGAAGTAAGCCTCTTGTCCACAGTTCACCGCCCCTTGATGCACCGTACTGATTCCGTAGATTACCGTAGCGAGAACAGGCGTCGTGTTTGGAAACCTGAGTGTGTTATGGATTACAATATAAACATAAGCCTCGTGGACCAGTCAGACACCATGATATCGACGGTAGAGTGTGCCAGGACCATGATGAAGTGGTATAAAAAACTGTTCTTTCACTTGCTAGATATCACTGCTCTGAATTGCCACCACCTTCACGTCATGACCACAGGAGTTCAGGAAACATTTGAAGGGTTTGTGAGGGAGCTCACAAGAGAAATCTTTGCAAAGTATGCTGTTGAAAGGCCCCAACATCGCACCCGCACTGCCCCTATTGCCCAAACTCCCCTGAGAATATCCGGCCGCCATTTCCCCACTCCTATCCCTCCCCAGCCAAACAGACCTAGGCCCCAACGCAGGTGTCACGTGTGCAGTAATTCCCAGGTGAGACTCACGACACAGAGGAAGGACACCCGCTATGAGTGCGTGCAGTGTGACGTGGGTCTCTGTATTCACCCATGTTTTAGTGAATATCACACGTTGATGCAATTTTAGTATGGCGTGAATGCGAAAGGACGCAGAAATTATGAGGTAAATGCGACAGACAGACGCTCAGTGAAATTATTAGTCATGTTGATCTCCAAATATTAGTATAAAGTGCATACGGGTAGAACATAAGTGAAAACATTGTATGTAAGTATATAAATCTGCCCTAAGTTGAAACTTACATAGCGAGGGTTTTATGATGCGATATTCTGTCGCTCAGTGCAATAAATACGGCCCGTAATTATATAATTATTATTATTGGAAATTCTTACGGGTATAATATAAGTTCAAATTATTGTAAGTGCTGCTATATATTCTAAGTCAAATATTCATAGCGTGTGTATAGAGATGCGATTTCCTGACGCTCAGTTGAATGAATAAGGCACGTATTAGTGACAATAAAAGTCAGCAAGTGATAAAGTGAATAATTAGTACATAAGTGTGTGAGTGAATTAGTATATAAGTGTGTGAGTATTATGTTTGTCGAAACATTCCTTGCGAGGGTATTTTCAGGCGATATTCTCACGTTCACTTGAATAAATAATGGCAACAAGTATGTACAGTGCATTATAGGGGTGTAAACGTGTGTAATGTAAGTGGGAAATTATAAGTGGAGTGAATAAATAAAGTAGATGATGAAACACGAGTGTTTGAGATCGTGGTTGCTACGTGAATATGCGCTAGCATATCGCTAAATGCCCACGTAATGAATGAAAATAACTGAAAACCTTTACAGTGGTGGAGGAAAGGTTCTATGTAAAGGGGAAAATAATTGGAAAGTGATAAAACAATTTGGTATGTTGAAATACGAGTCATAGCGAGTGCGCTTACTAAGCTGATGTGCGCTATACTTATGCTGCATGTCATCATAATGAATGAAAACATCTGAAAACACTTACAAACAGTTGTAATTGGTAAAATGTCATTGAAACAGAAGTATACAAGTAGAAAAAATGATAGGTTGACTCATACCAGACACTTAGCATATAGCATGTTACGACTCGGACCAAACTCGCTATGCTCGCGCGATGGTACAATGCTTATTTTTCATATATATGTGTCTGAAATCCATTATATTGTTACTGTTATTGTTTATTAGTTCAAATTCAATAAATATAGAGGTGTTGTGTGTTGTTTCTCCCATTATTCCTTATCATAGAAAACGTAAACGCATATCCAGCCCATTAGAGAACACCATACCTGCGGGGGGGGAACCGCACCTGTACGGACCACTTATAGACCGCGGGAACCACTTTCTTTGTGATTTTCCTTCGTTTCTCGACCTAAGCGGAAGTTTTAGCAAAATTTTTTTTTTTCCAAAAAGGCTCGGGACTGGGGAATGTCATAGGTGCGGAAAACCTCGGGACGTGACGGGTTAAGAAAGACCTCCAGTGGTGAACCACAGTCATCTCCATGGATCCCATCAGTATGAGGACGTCACGTGTGCTTCTGTCTTGCTACAACCACACGTTTATATCCAGTGTAGGAGTGACGCCTGGATATGAATGGTTAGAAACATTCTCCATTTTCTCTATCCATGTCGGGGTGGCTGCCGACGATTGTTTTCGGCTTAAGAGAGAGCTGTGGCAGTACATGGGTATACAAACAAAGCCGCTTGTGTGTCCTAATCCACTTATCCTAACCCACTTGTCTATCCTAACTGTGAGAGGTGGTGGCCAAATGGTTACAGAAGTCGGAAGCTGTCCGATTCCGATCCAAGGTTAGAGCAGGGAACAGACTAACTAGACTTCGTTAAAGAAGAATTTACTAATCATTCCACAAAACTCATCAGGTCATAAAAGCATCCTCATTAATATCATGACAAGAGTTCTACGTGACAGCTCAAGCTAATATTCTATTGAGTATTAGTGCCAAACCAGTAGCATGCGAAGGTGTGTGGCATGTAGGAGGACTGCTGGGCCTCAGTAAAAGACCGATTTTTTTTTTCTCTCTCATGCATCTCTCCCTGCTTGGCTTTCGGGGACAATGTTCCCCAGAGTGTTTGGGGCTTGTACGGAATGGTAAATAAAGAACCTAAAAAAAAAAAAAAAAAAAAGTAAAAGGGCTGTTAACCCTATGCTCAGAGTCGGACACATGAAAACATTCCTTTTCCTGATCTACCTGTTGTCCTAATCCACCTGTTACCCTAATCCACCTGTTGTCCTAATCCACATGTTTCCCCAATCCACCTGTTGGCCTAATCCACCTGTTGCCCCAATCTACGTGTTGTCCTAAACCACCTGTCTGTCCTAATCTACCTGCTTTTGTCCTTATTCGCCTGTATGTCCTAATCCACGTGACCTAAGCAACATGTCTTTTCTAACCTGTCCTAACCTACCTGTCTGTTATTATCTACCTATTAGTCCACTTCTCTGTCCTATTCCACCTATCCTCCTTAATTTATTTATTCTCCTTCCTTGCTGCCCTTACCTATCCATTGTCCTAATCGGTAGCAAATACTCCGGTGTACCCTAATCAGAACTTAATCTGCCTTTCTGTTCTAAACAACCAGTTGTCCTAATCCATTTTTCTGTCTTCATCTACCTGTGTACCTTAATAATAAGTAGATTCACCTGTGTGCCCCTGCGTCATATTCTAAGTGTATATGAAGATTACCTAACACCTTTTCCTTAGCCATTTGTTTTACATATTACACCCTGACAATCTTTTTAATATTATTTATAACAAGTATAAACATTATTTGCGTCAAAATAAAAGATGAGGATACTGAAGCGCTTAAGGTCAAATATACAGATTGAATCGCCAATGAAGAGGCGTTACGAAGTCCTCAACGTCCTAATTAGCTAACACACCTGGAAGGATGACACGACGGCTGAAACCACGTGGTACACCTGTTCGCCCCTCGACCCGTGCACCGGCCTGTGGGCAGAGAGATAGAGTGTAACTACGCGGTGGGAAGGGTGTAGGGAAGGTGTACATGGGTGTAGGTGATGGTGTAGGGAAGCTGTAGGTGGATGTGGGAGATGTAACGATGATGTAAGTGGGTGTAAATGGGTGATGGTATGGCGTAGGTGGGTGCAGGGAACATGCAGTGATTGTAAGTGAAGTGATGGTGAGTTTAGGTGGGTGAAAATGGGTGAAGGTGGGTGTCGGGGAAATGCAGATGGAAGTATATGAGTGGAGGTGAGTAAGTGGGTAAGATTCTCTCTCTCTCTCTCTCTCTCTCTCTCTCTGCATGTATGTCACCCTACTCATCCATCTCATCCATCTCGCATTTTCTTTCCTTCTCCCTCCACCCACCTGAATGGCATAAGTACATAGTGTAGGCCGAGGAGAGGTATGAGTATCAGTGTCGCCCTCACAGCCTTCCTGGTGCCGTTGCTGGCCGCCTCCACATGGTTGGCCCGCAGCTTGGTGACGAGGACCCTCACGATGTTGATGAGGAACACCAGGTTGGCCAGGATGGATAGACAGACGGGCGTGGACAGAATCAGCATGTAATGGGACTCATCTATCCAGCAGCTGTTGGCAGGGACGCACGGATAGATGCAAGGTAATGTTCTGCGGTTGGTACTCTTAGGAATTATGCTCAGGCCAACACTGAACTATTTTGTTTGACTGGGGGGAAATTCCTGCAGCTAAGTGTTTTGATTAGTATTTCGAGTTACTGTTTCTTCGTTACTGATGCATTAGAGAGTTTTTATAGGCTAACATCGGATGGCAATGTTGAGTAAAATTTTGGCACCAAATGTTTTATCTGAAAAATGGAAAGAGAAACTGGACACAAAAAAATGTGTGTGCGCAGGATGAACAAGCAGCGGGATTCCTGTACCATCAGCTGTTGGAATGGACGGATGGATAGATGGCGGACTCCTGTGGCTCACTCGGCTGACTACCTACATTTGACGTCACCTGGAATAGAAGGCTACAGCTACCCCGACCAGGAGTGGATCAGTAGGTACAGTATTCATAGTATCAATAGTAATACTCAAACTCCTATGACTTACAGCTGAACAAAATCGTCTGTGGGTAACTGGAATAAATTATTAGAGAAAACGAGGCCATGAGAAGGTTAATGGACTATTTTGGCTGTATCTGAAGAAAAGGAAAACACTGGATTGAATAATAAATGTGGATAGGACGAGTATGAAAAAAATAAAAAACTGAATCGAAAAATAGTTGTGGACAGGACCAGTATGCATTATGACTATCCAGCAGCTATTGGGATTGGCGGATGGATGGTGGAAGGAAGGTATATTTCATCATCATCATTAACTTAATCATTCAATTTCTTCCCTTCCATCACGAACCTAGGAGCTCGGGGCTAGGGTGGCCAGCCTGACTAGCCTCTGAGTGGCATTATATTAGCAATAAACTCCAAGCATCCCTCGGATATAAAACCATCGAGGCTCACTCCGGTTGGAGTGCCTTTACCCACTAAGCCATCAGACGTCACTTGATTGTATGGTTGCCACCCAACGTAGCAAATGGTTTCCTGGTTATAGGAAACCATTTGGTTTGTCACTCAGTGCATAGTCACCTGAAGGCACCGCTACATCGAGTGAGTGAATGGTGGTCGGTCTCATCTGCCACATAGGGAAGTATTTAACGGACTGTAAAAGAAGTGTATGAAAACATGGAAAGAAAAGTTGGACTGCCACGCAAATGTGGATGGGGCCAACATGTAATGGTAGTCATTAGTTCAAGTGTGAGGATGGAGAGACATACAGAAGGGAGTGCATTATACCCCTCTCACTGCCGGTATTACTCTCATCTGTTACACTCATTTGGTTGATTACGTGACAGTGAAAGTGTTAATCGAGAAACGTTTCCGTAATTTCTTTCCGCTGAGAACTGAGTAATCGAGAGTGAGTTCCGTCTGTTCCTCCTCTGCCTGTAACCCTCGGGCGCCACTGTACCGTCCACTTTAATTCGACCCAAAATTGCCATCTCTCAACTTTGACTACTGAACTGTAACATGAGATTTACACAGGAATACAACGCTTGCCACGAAGAAGTGCTATGAAAAAAAAGGTAGGGTCGTAGTATTGTCTCATTCTGCCAGAGCTCTAGGAAATAAGAGGAAGTGGACGAACTATAATTATGGCTCTACCTCAAATGAGAACATGATGCTTCACCACACACACACACACACACACACACACACACACACACACACACACACACACACACTTAGGAACCATGAATGAGGCAGAGAAGTTTTCTGAGGTTTGGGTTTGGATGCTTGAATGAGCATGATTGTAATGATGGGAAGATCTGTGAGACAGGTAATGTGTTTTATGAAAGAAAACTAGATGGTATGGATATGTCTGAAACAAGCTGAAAGGAACAGAAGAGCCGGCTGGAAGCACAGGGAGAAAGTTTAGGGTGAATGAAAGAATAATTGAAGGAAGGAATAGCAGTACATTTAAGAGAGAAAATGTGGAACTGCGAATGAGTGCATAGACGCAGGTAGTGGTCATGTGATTAGAGAAGTGATCTGCTGCCTAAAATGACGAGAGTTCTGTCTCATGCTGGGGAAGGGAATGGTCGGATGGTTTGATATTGCCTAAAATGACTATATTAATACTCTATTTAGGCCCACTGATATGCCCTAATAACACCCCACTAATAACATCACACTAATCCTGAAAGAGACCGCTGTAGCATGTATTAGCGCCGAAGTGGTGACATGTGAAGGTGTATGACATACAGGACTGTTGAGCCTCAGGGAATATATTGTGGGTCTATGGCCAGAGTCACGCACAGAAAATCGTCATTAAGAGCATATTGAGTATCTGAGGGGAGTGCATAGGAGAGGGAAGGAGTTTGGGAATACTTTGGTGGGAATACTTAGGTAATTGTGCGGGGAGTTTGGGGAGAGGGAGAGGGAAGTGGTGTTGGGGGATTTTTTTTTTTTTTTTAATGCCAGGAAGAAGAAACCACAGGCCAGAAGCCCGCAAGAGTGTTCCTTAAACACACACACACACACACACACACACACACACACACACACACACACACACACACACACACACACACACACACACACACACACACACACACACACACACAAGATAACAGAAATCCAAATCAAGATCTGTTCATTTCGAGATGCCTGGACACGATGCCTTTGAAAGACTGGAGGTCATAGGCAGTGGGATATACAGACAAAGGAAGTCTGTTCCAGAGTTGACCTGTTGCATACATGAAGGACTGGGAGTAAAGATTAATTCTTGCATTAGAAAGCAGGACAGAAAAGGCATGAGAGTTTGTTGCTAGACGAGTGCTACGCACCCGCCATAGTGGTGGGGAAATGCAAGCAGACAGTTCAGAGGAGCAGTGACCATTGAAGCAGCGGTAGAAAAGAGATGAAGATGCAGCAGTGCGGCGAAGAGAATGAGACTGAAGGGAACCAGTAAGAGGATGAAAGCTAATGAGACGAAAAGCCTTTGACTCCACCTTGGTAATTTGTATGTGGGAAACCTCCCCGCACATGAGAGTTGCAACCTACACGGGAGGTGGAGAGGGGAATAAAGTTCATGTATAAAGTCAACAAGTGTGCAGGGGTAAAGAAGTGACGGAGTCAGCTTACCACATCTAATTTCTTAGAAGCAGATTTTACAAGATAGGTATTATCATTTTTCCAAGATAAATGCCAAAAGAATGAAACCCCAGATATGTTTAAGGATGATGCGGGAATGAGTTGGATATTGTTAAAAAGTAGAGGATACTCCTGCGGAAGATTATGACGAGTTGGAAGATATACGAAGTGAGTTTTTGATGCATTAAAAATAAGATTACTTTTACCCCAATCACAGATATAAGCCAAGTCAGATATTAGGTCTGCCATAGCCTCATCCCTTGTTTGTTGAAGTAACTGCTGAGATGGACGCTGCGAGAAGCGTATGGAAGGGGAAATTTATCAGCATATGAACTGAACTGAATGCAAAGGGAGGAAATAAGGTACAAGAAGGAATAACAGAGAAACATGGAGTGCCTGGAGTAAATGAGAATGAGGAACTGCATGTCGAGCTATGTTCGAAGAGAGTGTTGAAGATTAAAAACACATGGTTTACGAAAATGTATATGCATGAGTATACGTGAGTGAGTGGAGTGGATGGACAATGACACTGATGCACATAGTGTTGGTGGACAGCCTTGTGAAAGGAAGGTCGTTTGATGTGACCGTTTTTAGGAGGGCATCAGGAGGGATGTTTAATTACTTTTTTTACTGGTGTGGTGGGTAAAATGTGTAGTGGTTTTGGCAGAAAAAGGAAGAGGATGAGTGTGAAGGAAGTGGTGAAGGTGAGTGAACTTCGAAGGAGATGAAAGTGTTGACATGTCAGGAAAGAGTAAGAAAAACAAAAATGATTAAGCATGAGAGATGCTGGACAGGGAGGAAAAAGAACATTTTAAAAAGTTCAGAGAAATTTTGCAACAAACAGTAATACTGAAGCTGTAGGGGTATAAGTCTACTGTAGATGCCAGGTAAATGGCAAAGGACTGTGATGATCATATGGGAACCACAATTTACACAACACAACGCAAAGCAGGAAGAGGGACTTTTTCGCAGGGCGGTGTGTGTGTGTGTGTGTGTGTGTGTGTGTGTGTGTGTGTGTGTGTGTGTGTGTGTGTGTGTGCGCGCGCAATTATTTGCATGGGGAGGGCGTGAAAAGTAAACAGAGAAAGTGAGGGATTTGCAAGTAGGTTTTATAGACCCAAAGACGGCATGTGAGAGAGGAGATAGGGATACTTTATGGCAAGCGATACAGATGTAATGTATGGGGTGGGAATGATATCTTTAAGCACTGTACATAGAGAAACTTACCAAATGATTAGGGCAGGTGTGTAAGTGGAAGTGAAAGAGAATGACTGGTTAAGGTAGAGGTGGGGTTGTGTTAAGGATGTCATGTCTTCAAGGTTGTTCAGTCTATAATGGATAAGCCGACCAGGAAGGCAGATGTAACAATACTAAAGAAAGGGGGAAGATGAAGGGATGTATGGAGAGAAGGTGACTGGGATGTAAAGCACTTATTTTTTGCGGATTTGTTGCAGACTCAGAAGGCAAAATGCAACAGAAAGTATCTGAGTTTAGGGGAGTTATAAGTGAAGGAAACTGTCAGTGAGTGTGAGAAATGGCAATGTGAGGCAATGTGGTAGGGAAAGAGAGCACACTAGCAACATGGAAAAATGCCTGATAGGAGAATTTTGAAAGAAATTAACTGAGTAAAGTACTTAGAAGTGTGACATAGCACCAGATAGAATCCAAGAACCTAAAGTAATTTCACAGGATAATAGAAGGATCAAAATATCAAGGGGATTGAAGAACGTGTGAGCAGCAAGACCAATATCTATAAACTGGAATATGCATACGTACAATGACTAGTGGTGCCAACTGTGCTGTACCAGTGCAAGGCGTGGAAGTGCTGGAAATGAAGTGCCAAAGACCTCATTATGTGGGATGAGATGGTCGGACTGAGTGAAAAATGATACGGTAAAAGAGAGGTGTGGAAGCAGACGCAGTATGAAAGAATGGACTGCACAAATGTGATACGGTCATGTGGCGAGAATGGGTGATAAAAGCTTGGGTAGAAATATATCGATTGAAAAGAGTAACTGAGTGGAAAAGATGCATAATGGCAACCAAAATATATAAGCAGTTTCTTATTATTAATATTATTACCTTGGTGGTAACTTTTGCTTATTTGGAGACCGGCATCGAAGGAGTTTCATCAGAATATGTCTGCTACAGACCACAGACCCTAAGCACTAAAGTTTTAGCCACTAGTGTTCATATTGACGAATGTGTGCTCAAGCAGTGTTTTTAGTAGTAACTGATGACATTTTATCGTTTCTGTCTTTTTTTTGTCCGTTCCGACTCTCATTACCAGGGCCACTTGAAACTGAATCCTTCGAGGAAAAATTATAAAAAGTGATGTGGTATGAAAAGAAAACGAAATGATTACATTTTCTGCTTCATTTCCAGAGTCAAAAATGAGAAGAAAAAAAAAATGCTCAGGGAATCCCTGTGGCTACAAAACCTAAATAGAAAAATAAACAAATTAAATGCTCATATGATTGAAGAAGTCTTCTCCAGCTAAGGCAAGACGGTTTCACGCAGCAGATATTGGGTCATGGCAGCCGTGGAGTGTAGATACTGTCACCATTAACCCCTTCACGGTCGGAGCAACACTGATAATCTAATCCAATACGCCAGTCGACTTTATCCAGGCAAATGCGAATCAGCATCGCCTTGGAGTGTCAACAGTGTCACCATTAATTCCCACTTGGTCGGAAAAACTCTCTAATTTATTCCATCTGATGACAGACGACAGTATTCCCATGAGAGCAAGTCATAAAACTGTCTAGTACAGTACATCTCTTTCCACCATTATCCTTAATCTATAAACTCTTCTCATTTGTAGTTTGTTTTTGACACCAATAACAAAAATAATAACCAGCATAACCCTTCTGACTGACGGGGCTTCTGTCGAACACCTGAACAGCATCATGTGAGGTGATACCCTCGTCAGATTAGGAGGTGTTCTTGCGCCTACTCAGCGATTTATTTTCTACAGTAAACCTTGCTATTTTTTCTTTTCTGTATTCATGTTCCTACAATACTGACAAAGTGTGTATGTATAACACTCAAGGTAATAATGGCACCTCCAGTACGAAGAAGCTCTGATAATTTTCTGGTGCTGTCTGCAGATTAATATATTATGCTTGGGAGACAGTTTTCAAACTGGAGGGGTTAAACATAGCCTTCACAAACCCCTTCATTCCTTAAGATACTTCTTAAGCTGGATAAAATCGCCTGAAGGTCCTAAGAATGAACTAAAATAAGACTTCATCGCAGTGAAAAAGCAAACAGGCCACAGGTAATAATGGAAAGGTAAGGAGGAGGTGCTGGCGACACTACAGCCCCTGATGCTGGCCTCGGTATATGAACTCTCTTGCTGTAATGGACGCGGTTGGATATTTTGTTCAGGCTAAATTCAAACCATTTCACTCAGCTGAGGCAATATCTGGTTGGCCAAAGGTTAATCGATATTTTATTCAACATTGTTACTACTAGAATTTCCCTTTGATGAAGAAAAACGTCCAGGGAAGACGATTGGATTAAGTGGGTGCATGGCAGTGAAAGCTGATTAATAATAATAAAAATAATAATAATAATAATAATAATAACAATAGTAATAACATGAACAACTATAATACTACTACTAATAATAATAACAATAACGTGATGATGACGATGATGATGAAGATAAAGAATAGAAGAATAAGAAGGAAGAGAAGGGGGAGGAGAATGGTTTAATTACCGCCTATGGGCTGCACGAGGGTCTTTAAGACAGACAATCATTTTTCGCTAGGCTGCAGTTTTAGCTTAGAACACCACCTGCAACAGTCGGTGTAACACCCAGGTCCAATTGTTATGCTGTGTGGTGACCGGGGAGAAACAGATCTTATCCAACAGTCTGACCAGTCCAGGTTTGGAATTCGGTCATAGATAAGGAAGAAATCGAACTTTGGCTTTTGCGTTTGTGAGCTGGAAATGTTGATTAATAACACCATCGGTTGCCCCTCACCACAGGGATTATCAACACAGTGCTAACCTTTTCATGGCCACCTCAGATTCACTGTCATATTTTGGCTAACGCCAAACGACTACTTCAGTTGAGAGTCAGCAATAACATCGTTAGTGTTAATAATGTGTCCGTTAATCGTATCATGGTCGTTTCAGCCACACTAAAAACCAAAATAAGACCAGATGGCTTTGGTCAATTTAGGATGGATTGCAGGGGCCTAAGGATTATACTGTAGCCCATTCAGTACGGTGATGTGTTCATGTACATTATCCTTGCCGCTGCAGATGGTTATATTCAGTCAAGCATTGCCCCTCGCAGTGAAGGGGTTAACTAAGATGGGATATAACTTTTCCACATTTAAAATATCTCCATATCTGATAGCAAGAGCAAAACAGGAGACATGTAGGGGTTCAGTTTCAACAATGTGTACTTCCCGCTTCTGAATAAAATCATTTGGTGTTAGTGTGAAATAGCTATGGAATCCGTTCGTAGTGGGGAAGCTGTTAAATCTCTGAATTACATATTTTATGCTTTTGTTCCCTCCAAGCGATTTTATTCAGTCTAGGAAAGACCTCCCACATTTAAGGGATTAATGAAGACTATATGTAACCCATACAGTTTGAAAAGTCTCTCCTAAGCTAAATAAAAATTGTCTTTGGATACCATGAAAAAGTACTTAATACGTCATTGTACTGAAACAGTTGACTCTTTGAATGTGGTGATTTTTTTTAAATATCTAATTCTTGCTGCATCCATACTTATTCAGTTTAGGCGAGATTTTTCGATCTGTTGGAGTTAAATGTGGCTTTGTCAACTTCTACACAATAGGTCGATCATATGTTGAATAAAATCGCCATAACAGCACGAATTTAACGGAAATAAGAACGTCGATTTGAAAACGGCCTTCGTTGTGGCCTCAGGCTCATTTGAAATTATGAACCCAATGGAATGGAAGCTGATGTTGGCGTTTTCTAGCAGTCCACCATCTTCCTTTCAGGGAATATGGAGGAATATGGTCGACGTTAGTGTGATCAGGCAGTGGAGTCGCCAGGTATATATCGGTGCCACTACGTGAAGGCGTTACTCTCCGGCACCACTATAAAGGCTAAGGGGGGGGGTCACATTTCTTTCCCTTTCTAAAGTTAGGAAGACTAAAACAAAAAGACGTCACCGGTATGAAGTGGCTAAAACGATCCCTCGGTCTGTATTGCCCTCTTTAACCACTGTACTCCAGTGCCATATTATATCTTACTATTTTGTTGCCGTCGCCAGATTGATTTGTTCACTTTGAGTTAGATTTTTTGAACGGATAGTTAGATACAGCCTTTATTAACGTCTTCAGAATGAGAGGTATATTCTAGGATGAATGATGTCTTTGGATAACACACAAAAATGTTATAATGATGAAGCTGTTAATTGGGTTCTCAGTTTGTTCTGTTTAACTATATCATGAACACGGCCCCCCCCCCCTTTCTCTCTCTATTCGTGCTGCTACTGACCAATGATATTCGTGGCTCTTACCATTGGGCACTCTCGGCTTACGCGTGGGTTCTTGATGAGCGGTGGAACTCATCCGTACTGTGATGATTGCCTTGTTCCCCTTACTGTCCGACACTTGCTGGTCGAGTGTCTACAGTAAGTCTGGGTACCTACGTCAGAGATTCCTCCACAGGCATAAGGGGGCAGATGGTGCCTACTGTCTGTCCTCGATGCTTGGTGGAGCTTCCGGCGATTTTACTGATGTTATTTGTTTTCTTCAGGAGGCAGACCTCCTTTCACTTCTATGAGTAGTTGGTATTTTGTAAACTATTCTTTTCTTAGTTTCTATGTTCTGTTTCTAATAATGGGTTAACTTC
>NC_137010.1:40011855-40111855 GCF_032717465.1 Coenobita brevimanus | reverse complement strand
ACCTGACACTGAACCCCCTACCGCTAACAGGGGGGTGACCCCCCTGATGTAATAAATCAAGACCCATCTACGATCAGTGAATGGGGACAAAACAACCTTGTCTCATTTAATGCTAGTTTTTTCATTTTCATTCATTGCCAGACGCCACGTATCCCAAACGGGGTGGCCAAGAGCTCAGAGTTAATTGTTTTACAGGAAGGGGCACTAATCCTCCACCAACCCCACTTGACACGCAGGGAGAACGTTATGCCAACATCATCTGGTGTTCCCAGGCGGTCACCCATCCAAGTACTAACCAGACCCAACGTTGCTAGCAAAACTAAATATATACAATTTACTAATAGACAGGTATTGCCAGATTCGTATATTACCTTCAGTACTACTAGTATTCCCATCTCCAAAAGTATTGAAATTCTCGGCGTCTCACTTTACAATGCCCTCAGCTAGACCTCTCATGTTAGATCACTTGTTAAAACTGCCTCAAAGAAACAAGAACTAATGTACAGAGTCCGTAACTTCTTCACTGACGGGCAGTTACCTATAATTTATTAGTCATGTGCGCTCTCAGCTTGAATATTGCTCACCCTTGTGGAATGGATGTGGAGAGGTTGCATTAAAACAATTAGACAAAATTCAGAACAAGGCTGTTAGAATTATTAACAACCCTGCCATTACAAATAAACTACCTCCCCTACAAGTATGAAGGAATGATGCCTCCCTTGCATTATTTTACAGATATTTTTATGGCAAATGCTCGGACGACGTTGCGTCCAATGTGCCACCTCTCCATGCCTTCCCTCGTGCTACATGGTCATCTGGTAGCGCTCATGACTGGAATGTCACTCAGCCATACTGCAGAACTTCTGGCTATCAGAATTCTTTCATTCCCCGAACTGCATCTCTCTGGAACTCGCTTCCCCAAAGTTGTTTCCCTCCAAACTTCACCCTACAGCTGTTCAAGTCTAACTGTTACAGATATTTTATGAACAGAGGACACCAGTAATCTGGTGTATGGATTATTTTTTTTATTCATTTGTTTTTTCTTCCTCTGTTCTGTTATAAAAAAAAAAAAAAAAATGTTGTAGGATGCAGATTTGGAAGATGCACCTTTAGGTTTTGGTTTCATGTCGATATGACGAATTTGAAAGGAGTTATGGCGAAAAAATGATTTGGGGGCCTACAGCCTGGACCTTGGCTCAATTTGGCCCAAAATTTAATAAGATGATCAGAAGGTCATAGCCCATCATCCCTGTAATTTTTGTCAAAATCGCACCAGTAGTTTTCGCGTAAAATTGTTAACAGTTAGTCAGACAGACAGACAAACAAACAAACAATCAGACAAACCGAGTGAAAACAATACACGTACCAAAGCCCCTCCACGGCGGGGACGGGTAATTAGAGACGGCATCGTACTGAAGAGGTCGATGGAGAGAGTATCTAGCCTGTTCACTAACAGACACCTCCCAGTGTTGCATAAAATTGTCAGACAGCATTAGTGATAGAATATACGTGATGTCATCGTGATGAAGGGGTTAATGCATTGGATCGACCTCCTTTAGTGCACCATCGGTTAATTAATCGCAGCAGGCGGACGTACTTTGTAATTAGTTTGGCGACAACCAAATTATTATATTCTCCTCACCTCTTGGGAGATACTAAGTGAACGGAAGGGATAAGATATAACCTTCATTAATCTTGCATTTACAGGACACTCTCCTTAACTGGAAACACTTGCTGGTGGTGGCACGAGTATAAACTAAACAAAAAAGGAACACTCAGAAATTGCAACTCACACACCCACCAACTGGTGTAAGATTCAAATATTTAACTTTGCTCTGTGGCCTGAACCTTCGACAGGTTACTCACAAAATTTGCCCAGTGACCTTGACCTAAGACCTTTCCCTGTGACCTAGACCTTTGTTCTCAAAATCGAATCCTTTATCCTTGGTTAAGCCTCAAAATTTTCACAAAATTTAGTTTACATTGGATAAGAAAATATTTGTTGACCATGCCATGTGACCTTGACTCTGAGTGTAGGGTTCGAGTCCATGTCGTGGTGAATACTTAAAGTGGGTGTTAGCAGTATGTCCCTTCATAATGTTTGGATATATTCACACCCTCTCCGTTCTACCAATGACTTACATAGACCACGACACAAGCATTGTCAGTACAACACTGCAACTTAAATATACATCACCTCCTTTAGACACCCGTCCCCCTTTCATACTTCGTCAGCATGGGGAAGGGTTATTTACGGTTATCCCTTTTCCTCCAATAAGGTCCAGATCTGCATTAAACCTGATATGGACTGATACAAACACAGATACAAATACAGTGGATAACATCTCGTTCCGAAATAGTTGGTGGAAGCTGTTTGTTAACCCTTCACCTCGACATGCCTCCCAAAGCTGCACACAGTCGTATTGAGGTGGTCAGAATAAGGTTCCATAAGACCAGCCATCCTTATTTCCCTCTAGCCTTCTTTTCAACCGTCCCTCTCTTTTTCCAACATTCACTGCCTCCCCATCCTCTCTCTCTCTCACACACACACACACACACACACACACACACACACACACACACACACACACACACACACACACACACACACAACAACACACACAAACACACACACACACACACACATCAAAAAAGCATATTAGAATCATTGGAGTGGTACATACAGTATATGGACTGCTAGCCAACATGAGAGTGACTTTCGATTATATGGAAGAGGAGATGCTGAGGGAGTAAATGTGTCTATGATGACGAGATTAGAATCTGGAATACCGGAATGGTTACCACTTAAAGTTAATTAAGTGAAAAACGTACAGACGATGGCCACAGGGATGATACCAAGCTCGACAGAAGTGTGATATGAAGGAAGGATTACCAGACTTTGATATATATATATATATATATATATATATATATATATATATATATATATATATATATATATATATATATACTGTATACCTAGGCTTTTTCCCCCAGTGGGGGGTAGCTGAGAAAGGACGACACACTCACCAAATTACTCATACACACACACACACACACACACACACACAGGAGACATCAAGGAGTGCAGACGCGGGCCGACAGCGCTTCGTACCGAGCCAGCACGGTCAGTGGCATTACCTAAATTAGTATCTTTATATGAGTCAAGCTCTGTACCAGGTTAGACTAAATGTTTTTTTATTATTAAAAAGATAATAATAAGAAGTTTAAACAAGACTTGTTCAAACAGAAAATAGAACCGAGTAGCGAAAGAATGCGCTCAATCAGCTGATAGTTTGTTTAGACTACAACTGCCCCAGGGAATGTTAGTACTTTGTGCTTTTAGTATTGCAAAATGGCCACATACTTTAGTAAAGCAAATTTGGAAAAGAAAAGGGATAAAAGTAAAAAGCAGGAAGATGATTTCTACCAAGAACTGGTTGAAACGGAGACTCACAATAAACTGATAGAGCGTGTACACAGACTGGAGATGGCCTTCCTCAATGAGATTGATGAAATAAAGAAGCAGATGCACTTGCAAAAGGAAGAAATAGAAAAACTAGGAAGGGAGGTCAACAAGAAAGACACAACCATATGTGAACTAACAGTGGAAGTGAGTACACTTAGGAGGAAAATGAGTGAAATGGCAAGTACAGTAGTCAACCACGAGAGTATTATGGAAGAGTTCAAAAATGATACAGAGACAATTAGGCAAGTAAGAAGTCTGACAGACCAGAGTAGTGATATTGAGGAGAAGAGAACACAGGTGAATGAAGCTGTGCAAAGCTATAAAAATGATGTGGAAACCACATATGCTGAAATGGTGAAAGTAAAGAAAGACTTAGAAACAAGGGTGGAAGAAAAAAACATTAAAAAGGAAGTGAAAAGAATAATCCAAAACAATCCAAAGTTATCAGAGATTCAGTAGATATCAACAAATCTATAGTAATCACTGGTATAGAAGAGGAAGAAGTAAAAAACAAGATCTCAAGAGACAACAAGGAGATGGCAAATGTAATGAGTTTATTGAAAGAAGTATCAGAGGGAATCTGTAGTAAAGACATAGAGGAACACAAAAGGTTAGGGAAATAAGAGAAAAGCAAGTCAAGACCTCTAAAGGTAACTTTCCAGAGTGTAAACACCGTGGAGGAGATACTAAAAAATGCAAAGAATCTTATGGAAAAAGAGAAGTTCAAAAATGTATGGATAAACAGATGCCTAACACAAGAGGAATTGGAATTACTGAAAGAGAAGAGGGAGGAAGCAAAAACAAAAAAATGAGGGAAGATCAGAAGAAGAGAAGAACACATTTTTTTTACAAAGTAATAGGATTGCAGGTACGAAAGTGGTACATAAACAGGAGGGAATAAAAAGGAGGAAGGTAGTAGAACCATGTCATGACAAGTATATAAACAAGATGATTAAGTTGATGTACTCAAATGTGGATGGAATGGTATCTAAATTATTAGAGATGAAAGATTGTCAGAGAAAATGAACCACATATAATATGCCTAAATGAAACAAAATTAACACCAAGGATATCAAATGACATACTAAACTTAGAGGAATATAATATATAGAGACGAGATAGAAACTTAAAAAAAGGAGGAGGAATTATAATATTAACTAAGAAGAATCTAAAAGTCAATGAAATAAAACTAGATATACCCTCACAAGTAGAATTGAAGGGAAAGTAATTGTAGCCAATTTCTACATGCCACCCAGATCAAACACATGGGAAAGAGACGAATATGAGGACCTGCCAGAGAGTACAATTCAGAGTTTAAGAGAATTACTACATAAAATAGAAGAGAAATCGGAAAGAATTATACTAACTGGAGATTTTAATACAAATATAAATTGGAATACTCAAGATATAATAAGCCAAGAAAGCTGTTGGGACCAAAAGCTCCTGGATCTCGTGCAAGAGTTTTTCCTAACGCAACATGTGAGGGAAACCACCAGAAAAAGAGGACTCGATGTACCTTCAATGCTAGATCTCATATTTACTAGGCAAGAAAATGATATTTACAGTTTAATATATCACCCTCCACTCGGCAAAAGCGACGATGCAGTACTAAATTGCAACTTCAGGATAGCATATGACATAGTTAATAGCAATGAAAGTTACAAAAAGAGCCTAAACTCTAAAAAGGGAAATTATCATGACCTAAACAAGTATTTCTTAGAAGCTAATTGGGAAAATGAGCTTAGAGGACAAGATTTAAATGCTGTATAGAGAAAATTCTGTGAATTTTATGAAATAGGAGTCCAGAAGTACATCCCACAGCACAAAGAAGCAGATAAGAAAATACAGAAATGGTTCAATACAGATTGTAAAAAAATCAAAAGAAAGAAGAGATTTGTTGTGGAATAGATACAGAAGACACAATAGTGAAAGGGCATATAATAATTACAAACAGGCAATAAACGATTATACAAGAATAAGGAGGGAAGCCCAAAAACAGTTTGAGGAGGATATCATAAATGAAAGTAGTGATCAACCGAAGCTATTTTACAGCTACATCAGAAGATAAACCAAAGTAAAAGATATAATACAATCCATTTCGGACGAGGGAATCACCTATACACAAGAGAAAGATATTTGTGAAGCACTAAATAAGAATTTCCAATCAGTTTTTACAGAAGAAAAAAAGTTTAAGAGGGACTATGTGGAACATGCATGCCCACACATACTACCAGATATACAAATATCAGAAAAAGTAATACAGGAGGAGTTAAGTAAATTAGACAGAGGAAAAGCAAATGGTCCTGATGAAATTTCATGTTGGGTGCTACGAGAATGTGCAAAGGAGTTAAGTAACCCATTAGTTTTTCCAGAAATCTTTGAGTCAAGGTAAACTACCTGATATTTGGAAGAAAGTAAATATTGTCCCCTTATTCAAGAAAGGGAATAGACAAAATCCACTCAACTACCGATCAGTATCACTGACCAGTGTTGTATGCAAGGTATTAGAAAAGCTTATAAGAAAAGCTTGGGTAAATCATCTAGAAGAACACAATATGATACTAATCTGTTGAGCTACTATGACAGAGTAACATACACAATACAGGAAAGAGAAGGATGGGTGGACAGTATCTATTTAGATTTCAAGAAAGCATTTGACACAGTACCACACCAGAGACTTTTATGGAAACTGTACCATCAAGGAGGAATTCGAGGCAAACTGTTTTGTTGGATGCAAGATTTTCTCATAAAAAGAGAAATGAGAACAGTACTAAGGGGAAACTACTCATCATGGAAAGAAGTGACTAGTGGAGTACCACAGGGCTCAGTGCTGGCACCAATCATGTTTTTAGTATATAAATGATATACACAGTAACACTGGAAATGAAAGCTATCTAAATATGTTTGCAGATGATGCAAAAATACGAAGGAGAATTACTAACACAGATTCTTGTAAAGAGCTATGAGAAGAATTAAATAAACTTCATGAATGGAGTAATACATGGCAAAATGGAATTCAATGTGGACAAGTGTCATGTAATCAAGTTTGGTAAAAGTGGATAAAGACCTGATTGGGATTATACGTTAGGAAATAAAACCCTACACATATCAGAAAGAGAAAAGGACCTAGGCGTGATTATCAATAACAGACTATCTCCGGCTGACCACATCAGTGAGAAGGTACGGAACATGTATACACTGCTTGCAAATATGAGAAGAGCATTCACATACATAAATGAAGACATGCTAAGAAGGATAATAACATCATTCATCAGACCAACCCTGGAGTATGCATCAGTAGTCTGGAGTCCTCATCTCAAAAAACACAGACAAGATTGAAAAAGTTCAAAGGGCCGCTACAAGATGGATACCAAACTTAAGGGATCTAAGCTACGAAGAAAAACTAAATAAACTGAATCTACCAACACTACAGGAGAGAAGGAAAAGAGGTAACATGATAATGCTATATAAATGCATATCAGGGAAGGAGAAAATAGACATAAATGATTACTTAACATATGGGGAAGCATCAGCAAGAGGACACTGCAAAAAACTGCATAAGAAGAGAGGTGATAAAGACGTGAGGAAATTCAGTTTCCCAAACAGAGCAATTGATCAGTGGAATGCACTACCGAATGAAATAGTGTGTGCCAAAACAATTCACAAATTTAAGGATATGTACGATAAATATGGTTTAAAACACGGGACAGTACGAGCTTGACTCATCCCAGTAAAGATACAATTAGGTAAGAACAATTAGGTAAGAACACACACACACACACACACACACACACACACACACACACACACACACACACGCACATTTACTTGTATCTTAGCCTCTAAAGCTTATGTCCCACTGTCAGGAACTTTCCCACGACACGCCACGATCTTCATGTCTTCATGTGTCGCCGCATGTCGTCATGAGTAACGTGGCGTGACTTAGCGATGACGTAGCGATGACGTGGAGAACTTGGTCATTCTCCGCGGTTCTTGGTGTGCTACGACAATTTTTGGAATATTCAAAAATTGTCGGCGTTGGTGTCGACAAGGAGGAGAACGTGAAAAGTCGTGACGGTAACATCATTTGTCTTAGCTGTGACTTAGCATGTCTTAGAGTGTCTTATCTTGTCGTCAGGATAACGTGACGCTTCCGTAGGGTGTCGTGGGATGTCGTAGCAATGTCTTTGTATGTCAGCACTAATGTGACTGTGCCTTGAAATGGCCGTTCAGGACTACAGTTTGAGGTATGATCATGGCATTTCACCAAGATCATACCTCGAGGGAAAGATCGTGGTGATCGTGGCCGTTCTCGAAAATGAACGTGAATATGGGACACGGGCCTAAGGGGAAAAGGGACTGCTCCTCACCGCACCACATCGTATGAGGGTCAACCGCACAATGCAATTCAGTGACATCCACAGCAGGGCCCGACAGCAGAGCTGATCAGACCGCAGATGAGAGGGAACATCCTACTGGGGCCGCATCACCATTTATTCATTCACAGTTTCTCTCCATTCATTCCTATCATGCCCAACCACTCTTCCTTGCTCCACAGACATCCCTCTCGCATCTAATGTTCTCTTCACACTGTCTATCCATCCTATTTGTGGTCTTCTCTTTAAATATTACACCTCTTACAACAATCCAGTTATCATTTTCACCAATCATCGCTCTTCATCCTTTTTCTCCATATGCCCAAACCACTGCAATATTCTCTGCTTAATTAAATCAGCCGTCTCGCCCATAACTCCAGTTCTCCTTCACACTTCATCATTTCTCACTCGACCCATATGAGTCATTCCACACACTCCTCAGACACCTCATCTTCATCACATTTAATCTCTTCTCATCTAATCCCATATTCCATGTTTCTGTCCCATATAACACAGTCCATACCACTTTATGTCCATTCTAAGCTAACGACATCTAAACACTTTTTTCATTCTTCCCAGCACCTTTCCTACTTCATTCATTCTAAACTTCACCTCTACATCTATTCTTCCATTCACAGCAACATGTGACCCTATATACTTAAAACACTCTACCTCCTCAAGCAACTCACCATTCAAAGCTACATTCATCCTCCCATCATCTACCAACCTCGTGTACTTCATAACCTTACTCTTATTCTTATTCATTCTCAATTTCCTCCTTTCACACACCTTTCCAAACACCTCTACCAGCTGTCTCAATTTCTCCCCCAAATAAGCCACTAGTGCAGTATCATCTGCAGACAGCAGCTAACTCAAGGTCCACCCTCTACCATCAGCATCCACCAGGCTCAAACCTCTACGAAACACTCTCGCATTCATTTCTCTTACAACCCCAGTCATATTAATATTAAACAACCAAGGCGACATCACACATACCTGTCCCAGCCCCACTCTCACAGGAAATCAATCACTTGCCGGTACAGTATTTCCCTCCCTTACACACGTTCTGCTACTTACATAAGAACTTGTTACTCCTTTTAACAACTTGCCACCTAATCCATACAATCTCAAAACAGTCCACAAAGCCTCCCTATCATTATCATACTCATTCTCTAAATCTGTGAACGCCCAAAACACAACCTTACCTTTTGCCAAATGCTTTTCACACACCTGTCTCAGCAAACACCTGATCCACACATCCCCTCCGTTTCATTTTCGTTTCGTTTCGTTGTGTAAAGGCTCCAACATGCTTGCATGCGTCGGCCTTGGTCACCTAATGGCGGCTCTCCATGCTGCACGATCTATTGCAGCCTCCCTGTTCAGTCCCTTAACCCTGAGGTCACACTTAATGACCTCGTCCCATGTCTTTCTCGGTCTACCCCTCATAATCCCACCCCTAATATTAACACTTCTTAAGGCCGGTTCACACGAGCAAAATCGCGGTGGTTTTTTGCCGGAATTTGCTTCCCGGTAGAAATTCCGGCAACTTTTTTCGCCGGTATGAAGAGACCGACATGTCGGTCGTTTTTTGCCGGATTCGGGAGAAAGAAGCCAGGCCGATTTAAATGGAAGCACCCAACAAGGCAAAGCTTTGGGAACGAAGACGAATACGACATCTTGTGTTTACATCACTACTACTACTAGTCTTACTTTAACGTTCATTCCAGTTTGGATGTATCTGATATGAGCATGAGTATAAAATTATGAGTATTTAAGTATGAGTTAAAGGTAAAGGCACCTTATACATGATTTATAATTAAGAAAATTTATGCATACGGACCCTGAAGCCACCGGAAAGCTGAGTGACAGTAAAGGCCTGTTCACACGAGCTAAATCGCAGCCTGAGGGCTTATCTTGAAGTAGGAAAAGTGCAAGTGCAAGAGCTGCACACCTAGTACGGGTACGGGGATCCGTCTTTGTAAACACTGTTGCTGCGTTCCTGCCTCTGCAGTCCCCGTCCGTGTGAACACCTTTCCGGGAGAAATGCCGAAATCGGCATTTTTTTTTCCCGCAAATCGGCGAAAAAAACGGTCTCGATTTAGCTAGTGTGAACCGGCCTTTACCTTCCTCACCCAATTATCATCCCCCATCTTCTCCACATACCCAAACCATCTCAATCTACCTCTCCTCATCACAACACCAATACACTCCAGTCCCATCCTACCTCTCAACTCTTCCATCGTAAACCCAGTCCCCCCCAGACCTTGCATACAGGGACGCACTACACATCCACCTAATCATTGTCATTTCTGTACGTTTGAGCCTGCGAATATCCTCCTCCTTTACTGCCCAGGTCTCACTACCATACAGCATTACTCTCCTAACACATGCTGCATACAAAGACCCCTTAGCACGTAGGGAGAGTCCTCTCAATGTCAGGAGAGGCAAGAGCTCACTGAACTTCTTCCAACCACTTCTCACCCTTGCCACAGAGCTAGCTCCAGCCCCACCTCCAGCACACAACATGTCTCCCAAATAACAACACTCTTCCACACACTCAAGAGATTCACCAGTCAATCCTCCCCTAAAACCATTCTGTTCATCACCAGTCACCCTCTGTACCCTTTGTAACTCCATTAATCAGCACTACCATACACTATACCTACAACACTCAATACACTTATGCCCCTAAAACTAGCACATTCATACTTATCACCCTTACTTTTACATAATGGAACCACACACTAACTTGCCCATTCAATCTGCACCATACCACACACAAAACACACATTCAGCAATCATACTAATTACTCAACAATAGTCACCCCACCACCTTTCAAACATTCCACAGCACATCCATTCATATCTGCAGCTTTCCCTGCTTTCATCTCCTTTGCTGCCTCCTGCGCTTCCTCCATCATGATCAAAGAATCACTGAACTCTCCCAGCATATTTATTCCTTGCTCCCTTTCATCTGCCCCAGTCTCAGCCTCCCTTTCCTCCTCTACATTTAACAATCTTTCAAAATCCTCTGTCCACCTCTTCTTCACTGCATCCATCTCAGTTAACATCCTTCCATCCTCTGCTTTTGGTTGCTCTTCCTTCCCAGACTCTCCCTTTTGCACCTTCTTCACCTCCTTTCAAACATTTTCTTATTCTGTTGAAAATTTTCAGTCAGTCGCCTACCGCACTTCTCATCTGCTGCCACTTTAGCATCATGCACAGCCCCTCTCGTCCCATTCCTCTATTCCTTATACCTCTCATATGACACCTCCTCCCTCCTCTGCAGCCACACTTCATATGCACGTCTCTTCTCAGCTACAGCCATACTTACTTGCTCGCACCACCATTCACTTCCCTTTCTTACACCACCACCCACTCGTCTCACACCACATACCTCTTTTGCTTACCCCACCACAGCACTCTTAAACAACTGCCATTCCTCCTCCACACCGCCATTTTACTTATCTTTCACTGCATTCCTCTCGTTTTTCAGCTTCTGATACTCTGTCATTCTCTTTCTTTTGTCCAGCTCACTTACTTTTAAAACCTCTCTGCCATACCCAACTCTTCTATCTCTCACCCACCTCACACCAACTCTCAATTTTCCCTCCACCAGGCAATGGTCAGACATGCCTCCACTCTCCCCTCTCAGAACTCTCACATCCAACAATCTTCCTATTACATTCCTGGACACAACCTCATAGTCCATCAATGCTCTATCAATAACCCTTCCACCCTCCTGTCTGACCCATGTATACTTATATATATCTCTCTTCTCAAACAAGGTATTTTCAATCACCATCTCTCGCTCAACACACATCCCTATCATTCTTTCCCATTATCATTTCTTCCAGGCACACCATGCATACCAACGACACCTTCAACTGTTACATTTCCCGCCCTAGCATTCAGATCTCCCATCATTACCACATTCACATTTGCTCCAAAACTCTGCAGACACTCATCATCATTCCAGAAAGACTCCCTCTCTTCTTCATCCCTTTCACTACCAGGCCCATATGCACTCACAAATACCCACAACTCACGTCCAAATTTCGCTTTCACCCACATCAGTCTCGATGACACCTCCTTCCATTCAGTCACACACTGCTGCACTTCGGCTCACTAACAAGGCCACTCCTCTCGCTCTTCCTCTATCAACACCTGACATTCTTCCAGTCACACTTCCAAATTTAGATTCACCTTTCCCTTTCATCTTTGTTTCACTCAGCGCTAGCACATCCAACATTCTTCTCACAAACATTCTCCTAGTCTCCCCTCTTTTAGCTTCAATCGTACAATATCCACACACATTCATAGACCCAATCTTAAGGGTACGGGGATAAGTCAATCCCCCTTCTCTTTCTATTCCCTGTCTCATTGCAGGAACTAAGAATAAACAGGAGGGGGTCCCTAGTCCCCTCACCCCGCCCCTTTTTGTCGCCTTTTACAACGCAGGGAACACGGTGGCAGAAATTTACGTAAACAGCCTGGGCGCAGAGTGGTAGTACCACCCCACAGTGCGGCCAGATTGTGTGCCCCCCCCCCCTGCCATAGGGGTAGAGAGAGAGAGAGAGAGAGAGAGGTAGATTGTTTTAAATATTTAGGGTCACATGTTGCTGTGGATGGAAGAATAGATGCAGAAGTGAAGTTTAGAATAAATGAAGTAGAAAAGGTGCTGGGAGGAATGAAAAAAGTGTTTAAATGTCGTTCGCTTAGAATGGATGTAAAGAGAAGGCTGTATGAGGGTGTTGTGGTACCGACTGCGTTATATGGGGCTGAAACATGGAATATGGGTGTAGCAGAGAGGAAAAGTTTGAATGTAATGGAGAGGAGGTGTCTGAGGAGTATGTGTGGAGTGACGCGTATGGATCGGGTGCGAAATGATGAAGTGCGAAGGAGAACTGGAGTTGTTCGGGAGATGGCTGGTAGAGTTGAGCAGAGGGCGTTGCGATGGTTTGGGCATATGGAGAGAATGGATAATGAGCGATTGGTGAAAAAGTTAACTAGACCTGATGTGAGAGGTGTAAGGCTGAGAGGAAGACCACGAATAGGATGGATGGACAGTGTGAAGAGAGCGCTGGATGCGAGAGGGATGTCTGTTGAGCAAGGAAGAGTGGCTGTGCGTGACAGAAATAAATGGAGAGAAATTGTGAATGAATAAGTGATGACGCAGCCCTGAGGGGATATTCTCCCGCATTTGGTCTGATCAGCTAGTCAGGTCAGGTGCGGGTAAGGGGATGGGTCTGTTATGATGTGGCAGGGGTAAACCAGTTCTGCTGTCGGGCCCTGCTGCGGATGTCACTGATTGCATTGCGCAGTTGACCCTTGTGCGGTGTGGTGCGGTGAGGATCTGTCCATTCTCCCTTTTGGGGCTAAGATGCGAATGAATGTGTTTGAATGGATGAGTAAATGGGGAGTGTGTCGTCCTGTCTCGGCTACCTCCCTTTCCTTGGGGGAAGCAGCCTAGGTATATATATATATATATATATATATATATATATATATATATATATATATATAATGATCTATCTATCTATTTATCTATCTGTCTATCTATCTATCTATCTACCTATCCATCGAGAGAGAATATTAAAGAGGTATGGGGACTGGGAAAAGCTGACAGAGAGGACCTTTTGGTGAAAGATGAAGGGCAGAGAAGAAGAAATGAAATTAAAGTGAAGAAGAGATGTTTCATTCATGGAAAAGAATTTAGCTTCCCAAATAAAGAAGTATAGATATCTGGCACAGACTGGTAAGGGAGAGGGTTGCTGTTGTTGATCAACCCCTGTTTGTTTGACCGAGCAGACTCATCAACATCAGGCAAGAAACCGTCCCAAATGGCCATCCCGTGCAGAAAAATAATGTTCCCTTGCGGCTGAACAACGCATTTGTGTCGCATCACCCACTTAAAAGGGGCGCAATGCAGTACTAGGCTCCACATCACCCTATCATTTGGTTATATGGCTTCCACCCAGCGTTGTAAATGGTTTTCTGGGTCACAAGAAACCATTTGGCTTGTCGCTCAGTGTACAGCAGTCACAAGTGGGAAAAAGATTAATAAAAAGTGACAGGGAGGAGAGGGAGAGGGGAAGACAGACACAGGGATAGAATGATAAAACTGAAAGAAAATATAAGCAGCACTTTTGTGGATGATGGTGGCCACCACCTACCACCAGGGGAGAGGGTGCGAGCTAAGAACACCTGTATGTTTCAAACTAGACTGAACTAAAGTAAATTATGGAGACAAGATAGTACGACCTTAACTTATATCTTCCATACTAGAACTACGTACATGCAACAGTAAGTCATTCACCTTAACTTACGAGAGATCTTCCTTCTTTTCCAGTCTGTACCACGTAGTTCAGCTGCTGACTGTGGCAATGCTACGGCTGCACATTCTTTCTATGGCAGTTCGTCATAACTAGCATCGCATTCTTGTTACAGCTCAGCATCATGAGTGTGCGGATCCCATGTCGCACTGTCTCCAGGGTCTCATCAGGTGAAGAAGCTTAGTAACACCTCTTCCATAGCGATTTATTATGCATTTAACACCTTATTGCTATCCTGTATCATGTTTATTCCTTTGTGTCATTGGTATAGATTGCATAAATTTGATAAAAGCAATCATTAAATTTGCACATGCAGAAATAAACAGTCAGAGAAAAGGTGTTAGGGAACTTCCTTACCCGACGAGAAAATGACCCGATGTTCCAGACAAGGTGTACCTGAGGTGTAGGATTCGTCCGACACTCGTTCCTTCTAACTCCCAGGTGATGTTCGTTCCGGTATGGTACACGCATCACTGAGTCCATGGGGTATGCGGGGCCGCGGGTTAGGCGAGGCTAGGTTAGGTTAGGTTAGGGGAGGGAAAGTCAGGATAAATTACTTTGTAGTAGGTCGAATACGTTAAGTTAAATTAAGTTAAGTACGATTTGGCCGGGTCAGGTGAGTCTCGGTTAAATGAGGCTAAGTGTGATTTGATTAGTTTCGATTAGGTTAGATATATTAAGTTCCTTTGGGCTGAGTTAGGTTAGGCAAGGTTAAGTTAGTCTAACTTAGGTTGGATTAAGCTATACTAGGTTACGTTCGCATTTGGTTTGGCTTGGTTAAGTTAGTTTAGTTTTGTTTAGGTTAGATTAGGTTAGGTTAGGTTGAGTTAGTTTAGGTTTGAGTGTCGCCAAACTTTTCAGATCTTCTTGAACAGTCCCGGATCCCAGATGGCAGGGGATTACCGCGACGCTCGTTACTCGGTTTGATTTTTAAAACAGCATTTAATATAGAAAGAGTATAAATTTACTCCTCGTTAAAACGAACAGATTAACGTAAAATAAAACCGTACTTACTGTAAGGTGTCCTGAGTTGATGCGCCCCTAGCCAGGCCATACACGGCCACTATGCCCCCAGGCAGGCCCCAGCCCAGGACGTAGAGCCACCTGAGCAGCGCCTCCTCACTGACGAAGGCCACCACCAGCAGTGTGTGCAGGTACAGACCCTCAGCGAACATCCACAGGTAACTCGACACCAGGAAGTACTGAAGCAGGATGTGCAGAGCCTGACATCCAGCCTGTGCGAGGGACCACGGCACGTTAATGAGGAGGGACAGAGTTGGAAGAAGGGGAAAAAGGGATTGTGCGAAACAGAGAGAGAGAGAGAGAGAGAGAGAGAGAGAGAGAGAGAGAGAGAGAGAGAGAGAAGAAAATTAAAAAAATGGAACGAGAGATCAGAGAGTCGGACGGGGCTGCAGAAACGGAGGGAACAAGTGAAGAGGGGGAGAGAGGGAAAAATCTGAGGGAGAGAAGAGCTGAGGGCAACGATGTGAGTGGAAGGAAGAGAGAGAGGCTGAAAGCAAGGGGAGGAGGAACTATAAGAAGAGGTGAGAGGAGACAAGTGGAGAGGGAAGGAAGGAACGAATGTAGGGAAGAACTCGGAGAAAGGAAAGAAGATTGAAGACGACTAGGAATAAGCAAATAGCAACAGACCTGTAGTAAGGGAATGGAAACTTTAAACTTCTGTCTGAAAGGAAGCATAACACTGTCAGTAGTATTTATCGATGTTGTTCTGCAGTTGTATCTTTAAGGTTCTGAAAAAGAAAAAAAAAAGCATACACCACAGAACGTTGTGATTCAGCAGTGAACATACGTAACTGGGGGCTCGGTGACAGATACTTAACCCTGCGATTTATAAAAGTTGGTACTGTATCACAACTTGCTACACTGGAGGGCAATGCTCCATATATATACAACTCTGTTAAAGATGAAATGTTTAGCTTCATGTGCCTGACGTCGTTTTATATCCATTACCTCTAGTACAGTTTGAGCGATCAACTGTGAAATACTGATGGGTGGCCATATTATCGTGTCCTTTAAATATTTTGAATACATGAATTAAACCTCCTTATAACCTGCGTTTAATTAGGGTAAAGAGATTCAGGGCTTCTAAATGCTCCTCAAATGGCTTATTTCTCAGTCTAGGTATCATCTTTGTCACCCTTCGCTGTACTCTCTCAAGTTTCTCCATATCTTATTACACTCCACCTGACAAAGTCAGAGGAGGGTGTTGTTATCACTGGGATCAATAGGTGTCCGTCCATAGAGTTTGGCGGCAGGACGGCTGGCCGGGCATTGAGATTTCATTTCCAGGCCAGAACTCAGAAAGTAGGCTACTCACTAAAGAGTCATAAAATTTCACACAATCATATGTCTTATAGTGAACTGGTGCCTTTTGATAGGTAGAATGCTGTGTCTTAAGTAGTTTTCTTTTTTTTAATGAATAAGTAAAATGAAAAAATAATTTTCCAGAGATTTTTAATGGAACCTGCACATGGAATCTGAAGGGCCCAGGTCATGTGTCCTCAAAGCGTTTTTCTTAAACTCATCTTTAAAAGAAAAGATTGGGAGGGGATGAGGACCGTTATGCGCTTGGTTAGGTGTGCAGGGAGGTGGGAAGGTATGTGCTTGATCAGATGGAGAGTTGCAACAGCGTAGCGTTACTTATGTTTTATAATGCAGTGACCAGAAATGAACGCAATACTCCATCTGCGGGAGTGCTAAGGCATTATACAAAATGAGGACGAAATCTGTGTTGTTTTTTATTCAAATGCGCAAATGAATCAGGTAAATTTATTGTCCTTTTCAAAAGCTTCTGTACATTGTTTGTTTGGTTCAAATCATTTGTTATTATTACCCTTGAGTCATTTTCATGGTTTATCCTATCAGGGGAAGGGAGAAACCTGTACTGTACACAGGAAAAATCATCTGGTAAATTACCAATATACTGGGAATCGAACCAGGGACTCTCAGATGAGAGCCAGGCAGCATACCACTACACCACGACCAGGTAAAAATTAACTCACGTTGTCACAATCTTGTAACCAACGTCCCTCCGCCACCACTGTGGGCATCAAGAGGATGAGTTAACCCCCTGGCACTCGGGCAAGTAGATGCTTTTAATCTATCCCAAGCACTTACGGCACACAGTGGGGGCGGAGGGACGTTGGTTACAAGATTGTGACAACGTGAGTTAACTTTTACCTGGTCGTGGTGTAGTGGTATGCTGCCTGGCTCTCATCTGAGAGTCCCTGGTTCGATTCCCAGTATATTGGTAATTTACCAGATTATCCTATCAGGTTGGACATTAGTCATATTACAACTGGCCCTTATGTTTTTACTGCCAATGTTTAGTGCTGTACGCGTATAAATACTGAAATTCATTTGCCATGTCTGAATGCCTGTCTCTGCTATGCTGTATCTGCTCTGTTACCCATTTTTTGTATCGTCGGCAAGTACAGAAATCTTACAAACTAATCCTTCATCAATATCATTTACATATATTAAAAAAAAAAGAAAAAAAAAAAGAATCTAACACTGAACCCTGCTGCACTGCACTTGTAACGTTGATCCATTCTGATTCTTTTCCATTTATTACAACTCTTTGCTTTCATCCAGTGAGCCGATCTTCTATCATCCGGTATGCCAATCTTCTATCCACCCTAGCACACTGCTACAGAAACCATGCGCCTTTAGCTTCTAAAGGCATCTTTTGTGTGGAACTTTGCCAAAAGCCTTTTGAAAATCGAGACAGACAACATCAACAGGGTTAGTCTCGTCTTACATGTTCCGTATTGTTATGAAAAAGTCCAACAGGTTCGTGAGGCAGGAGCGTTTATTCCGAAGACCATGTTGCGAATCTCTTGATGAGATTATTCTAAGTGTTCCACAAACTTGTCTCTGACAACAGTTTCAAGCAATTTGGAAACCACCGATGTTTAACAAATTGGGAGGTAGAAAGAAGCTGTACTGGGATTAAAAGGGAGGAAGAGAGGAAGGAAGGGAGGGAGGGATTGGCAGAGTGGGGGGGAAAGGAGGAAAGAGTTAACGGAAGGGAGTGATGGAGGGAGGAAGGGCTTGAGGAAAGGAGGGAGGGAAGGCGGTAAACTGTTAAAGGAAGGAATGGAGAGTGAGAAATAGGGTAGGCGAGATTATAAAAGGAAGGAAAATAGAAGGAAGAAACGAAGGCTGTAAAGGGGAAAGAAAATAGAAAGAAAAGGAGGCAGGAGACTGAAAGATCTGGTGAAATTAGGAGGTAAATAATATGTCTATGGAAAGAGGAAAGTGATAAAGAGCAAAGAAAACGTGAAAAAAATTCAAATGAAGAGGAAAAGATGAAACAAACGCAAATAAAGAAAGCCAAAAGTGGGCAAAGAAAGTTGAGATGAAAGAGAACAAATAAAGAAGGCGATGAAACAGGTGTAGAAAATGAAAGGAAACGAAGAAGAGGAAAAATACAAGGATATGAAATAGGTGTGGAAATGAAAGACGTGAAAGGTATCACCGAATGGTGAAAATATGGACCTAGACAGAATGATGTGAAGATGAACAAGATAAACAAAAATAAAAACGTAAAACATTTGACGAGCAATATGAAAATTAGCATAAAGAAGGAAGGCGAAAAATAGGCAGGGAAAGAAAGGGTTAGTAAAATACAAAGAGCATGGGAAACCATTTGTGGAAAGAGAGAGGCATGAAAGAGGGCAAAGTCAAACGAAAAAAAAAAAAATGAGTGGGGAAAATAAATACGGAACAAGAAGCCGTGCCGGCACAGCAAACACGTCCCCGACAGCCATTTTAGTGCTGACGTATACACAGAACAGGATATCTAGTCAAAGATGTCGCATAAAATTTGGAGTAAATCGGGTGAAAATTAATGACTTTATGCCCATCTGAAATTTTAGGCCCAACCTACCTGACATTGACCCCCCTACCACTAACAGGGGGGTGACCCCCCCTGATGTAATGAGGCATGCTATAGGATGCAAATGTGAAAGATGCAGCTTTGGGTTTTGGTTTCATGTCGATATGACGATTTCAAAAGGATTTAAGGAGAAAATATATATATATATATATATATATATATATATATATATATATATATATATATATATATATATATATAAATATATATATATATATATATATATATATATATATATATATTTATATATATATATATTTTATAAATTTTTTGGGCCTACAGCCTGGGCCTTGGCCCAGTTTGGCACCATATTTAATCAGTGATCATAAAGTCATAGCCCATTAAACAGACAGACAGAGACAGACATACAAATCGAATGAACACAATACCCGTCTCGGGTAATAAAATACAAAGCAGGTGATAAAGATAGTTTGAAGAGGGAGAAGAAGAATGGGACGGAGAACAAAACTAAGATTAAAATAAAATGAATAATGAACCCCTTAATTTCGATGACTTATTAAATATCTTAATCTTGATACCTCCAGGCGTATTAATTCACACTAGGGAAGATATTAAAGAAAGGAGGCTATATACAGTTTTTATTTATCCCTTCACTTAGAAAGGTGTTCACTAAAATCAATAACAGTGTCTGTAGGTAGTAGGAATAATTCAGTACAATACACCACCAGATTCAAAGAGTTATGGTGGCAAAGAAAGACGCAAGAATATGAAGGAGGAAAGAAGAAAGAGGTGAAGAAGAAGATTAAATGAATGTAGAAATGCCAGTAATTGAGCGAGGCACTGGAATATGAGCCTTGAATAATTTTTGAGGCATGTAATGATGAAAGGACATATGTGACCTTCCTGTTTCGTTGCTGACTACGCTAAGTGGTGTGGCATGCAGACTAATTACATCAAACAGCTGCAAGTGTTATACAAATGACCGTCAAAAATTAGGTGCTCGACGTGCACTCAGAAAGTCTCTTGCCCAATAAGCTTATTACCAACTCTCTGGGTTCGTTCCTGAGAGAGACAGACAGTTTGGCAGATAGGTATACAGATAGATCAACATGAAGGAGCACTCAGAGAACAACCATTTTGTTTTAACCTGAAACCTTCTACAAAGTTTAGTTGGCTTAGGATAAAAATTGTTCAGATAGACCTTAACATGTGACTCTGACCTTTGATTTGTCTTTAAAAAAAAAAAAAAAAAAAAAAAAGGTCAACCTCTTGGGTAATCCTCTGCTTATCCAACAAGTTTGATCGAAATCAGATAAAAACTGTTTTAGCTGTTGTATTCGCACACAGACTCACGGGTTGAACTTTGACCTTGTCCTGTGACCATGATCTCTTACTGATTGCTCTCAGCATTGCATCCCTTCGGTACTGCCTGGCCCTTAACCCAGCCACCAAGTTTGATTTAAGTCAAAACAGTGTGAGCTGATTTTGTCCTGTGACCATCTGATTGGTCTCAAAATCAATATCTGTTATTCTTGCCTTATCCTCAACCAGTCCATAAGTTTAAGTTTATTTTGCCTGCGACCATCACCTTTGACCTCTTCTTTCTCGAAAACATTACTCCATGGCGAACCTCAACCTTTCTATGAAGTTTTCCTAAAATCAGATCAAAACTATATGAGTTACTTTGTTAATACACACACACACACACACACACAGGCCGAACTTTTATCTTACCCTGTGACCTTGATTTTTGACTAAGTGTTCACATCACTGAATCACTTAATTTTTTGCCGTAGCCTCAGCCCTCCAGCAAAGGTGGATGGAAAATGGATAAAAGCATTTTAAGGTGATTTTGATAGCGTTTAACCTATGCCAGAGATCTTGACTTTCGACAAACTTAAAAAAAAAAAGTTGCTACACTGGCTGACTTTCAACCCTTCCACAACCTTTGGTTAGATTTGGATGAAAACCGCAAAAGTTGTTGTTGTTTTTTTAACACACACACACACACACACACACACACACACACACACACACACCTGATGGCACAGTTGATAAAGCATTGGATCCCTTTCTAAGTGACCTGAGTTACAGCCCCGCTCAGTCCACGCTGTTTGAGTGGGTGAGATAAGCTCTCATCTGTCAAGTGTAGTTCAAGGTGCGCTGTGGTGGAAGACCCGCAGGGGTTCGAAACTCAGCGGGGTAAGGATTAGGTGGTTTGCCCCCTTGTGCTTACGCCTCACTCCATATAAATATTATGTACATTAAATATACATACATATTGTATATACTTTATACATATACATATATATATATATATATATATATATATATATATATATATATATATATATATATATATATATAGACATAAAGAAGCGTTGTGGTGTGGATGTGGATGTGATAGGAAGTGTTATGAGGACCACACTGAGGTGGTTTCGTCATGTGGAGAGGATGGAGGGTGAAAGACTGACGAATAGAGTGTATGTGAGTGAGGTGGAGGGAGGAAGAGGGAGGGGGAGGCCGAGGATGAGATGGAGGGATGGGGTGGAGAGATATATGAGAGCGGGGGAGTGAGTTGGGAGCAAGGCAGTGAAATGGCGGGGGACAGGACGACGTGGAGGCAATTTGTTTGTGGCCACCCCAAACGGGATTGAGGCGTCTGGCAAAATATATATATATATATATATATATATATATATATATATATATATATATATATATATATATATATATATATATATATATTACATACAGCAAGCAGAGTGAAAGAAGAGTTCTGGACAAATGTGGAAGTGAGCATGGAAAAGTCTGAAATGAATGAGAGAGTGCTTTTGACTGCTGATATGAATGGTAAAGTAGGGACTGTGAAGGTGGACGGAGTAGTTGGTGAGTGGGGTGTGCCTGCTGAGATAGATGAGAATAACAGTGCTTTGGTGGACATTTGTGCCGGGAGGGGGTTGGTGATAGCCAATACCCTCTTCAGGCACAAAATGATCCACAGGTATACATGGCAAGTGATGAGAAGGGTGGATGGTGAACTGAATGAAAGGAAGGCAATGATTGATCATGTGTATGTGGGTGAAAGGATGTGAAGAGGTGTAATGGATGCAAGAGCATACAGAGGTTGGGGGAGTGGACTTTCTGACCACCACATGGTGGTGGTCAGGATCACGGTCCAAGTAAAATGGGGAAATAGAAGAGAGGAAGGATGGGTGGAAGGAGTATATTCAAGTTACAAGAGGATGAGAAAAAGGCAGAATATACGAGAGAAGTGGAGGAACGATTGGGTAAATATAAACTGGAGCAGATGGGGGATGTGGAATGTGTGTGCAAGATATACTCAGAAGAAATATGTGCAGCTTGTGAGGTGGTGTGTGGGGTGAAGAGAAGGCGAAAGGGGGTGCAAGGAACAACATGGTGGGAATGAAAAGGTGAGACAGGCTGTGGCACAAAAGAAGAAAACATATAATGAATGAATAAGAAATAGGTGCTTGGAAGAAGTTGAGAGACGGAAGAGAAAGTTATATGTAGAAAGGAAGAGAGAGGGGTAAAGATTAGTAAGAGAGAGTAAGAAGACAGTGAATGAGGAATTTGGAAGGATTTTGAGTGTAAAATGGAGGGACTGTAAGAAAATGTTCCGGAAAGAGGTAAAGAGGGTTAGATAGGAAGCCAATGAAGTTAATAGGGGAGTGAAAGATAAATATGGTAGATTACTGGTTGAGAAGGGAGAAAAAGTGAGCAGATGGAGAGAACACTTTAACCTGTCCTGTCCTGACCGATTTTCCACCTCTGACCCCCCCCCCCCCCACTCCCAACAGATTTTGGATTTTTTTTTTTTTTTGCCTCAAACCTTCGCTTTTGGTGAGAAACATCGAAAATTCATAGAGAAATTGCTCACCTGATGTTTATAATACCAGATACAGGTAACAGTACCCTTTACTTTACTGTGTTTTCTATGAGGCAGGCTCCAGAGAAAAGGAGTTCTGTGGGAGGGGAAACTATTCCACACCACTAATAAACAGTATTCATTTATTTATTTGGTGCAAATTTATATGCAGTACAAGACTATATTGGTTTTCACCCAGTAATATAGGTGATATAAGCATTGTTTCACTCACCAAACACCTCAACATACCTCACCTTTTTTGGCAAGATTACCTGATCATCATTTCTGGCTGTTTCTTCCTCTAATGATACATAACTTTGTCCTCCACACTGTCATCAGTTGAGGAATCATTCTAGCCTTGAATTTCGTACCATGGCTTGACATGTCTTTACTGGCCAGGTCACTGGTAACAGGTGAATCGCCAAGACAATGGCATTGGGGGGGGAGGTTATATGGGGTAAGGCAGTGTCCCTGCCTGGCATCTGGTAGAGGAAGGTGTCCTGTGTATATGTACCAAAAATCAGGCACGAAATTTGAAAAATGTGCTATTGACGGACCTTGCAATTCCGGTGTGTTTATATACGTCAATGGGAGTCACAGTGACAAAATGTTTGGATGTATATACACGTCAACGGGAATTGGCAGGTTAATGAATTGTTGAACATAGAGAATGAAAGTAATGCAAGTATAAGTGGCTGGGGAATGGCTGGGAGAAGGAGGGAGGTAAGAAGACATGAAAAAATCAGTAGGATGGAAGTTGAGGAAACAATGAAGAAAGTCAAAATGGGGAAAGCCCCAGGAATTGATGGAGTGTGTGGTGAAATGCTGAAGCATGGGGGTGAGATAGTAGTAGAATGGATGTGGAAGATGTGCAGTTTCACCTGGGAGGAAGGTAAGAGTCCCGGATGATTGGAAGTCAGGTATAATTATTCCTTTGTACAAAGGGAAAGGGGAAAAAGAAGTGTGTGGTAATCATACAGGCATTTGTCTTCTTAGTGTAATAGGAAAAGTATACAGTAGGATACTTATTGACAGAGTTAGGGAAATAACAGAGGAATTAGTTGGAGAAGAGCAGAGAGACTTTAGGAAGAGAAAAGGTTGTGTAGATCAGATATTCATTCTTACTGTAGATTTTTAGTGGAAAAGTTTCTAGAGAAGGGAAAGAAGTTGTATGCAGCGTTCATGGATTTGGAGAAAGCATATGACAGGGTGGATAAACAAGGATTGTGGAAAGTATTAAGAATATATGGAGTAGATGGGAAGTTGTTGAATGCTGTGAAGAGTATGTATGAGGGTGCTAAGGCTGCAATGTGTGTGGATAGTGTACTGAGTGAGTTTTTCTTTATGAAGTTTGGGTTGAAACAGAAATGTGTCCATCTCCATTGTTGTTCAATCTGTATATGGATGGGGTTATAAAAGAGATACAAGGTAGGGGAGTGGATGTTGGAGTGACCCTAATGAGAGACGGCAATGTATGGAAACTCCCTGTACTGTTGTTTGCACATGATAATGTGTTGTTAAATGAAGACGATGGCGAGCTGCAAGGCTTGGTGGATGAGTTTGGGAGAGTGTGTAAGAAACGGAATCTAAATGTGAATGTAGGGAAGAGTAAAGTTATGGTCTTCGAGAGAGGTGAAGTCAGTGAATATACAGTGAGGCTGGATGATGAGGAAATGGAAAATGTGAGTACGTTTAAGTTCTTGGATAGTGTAATGAGTAAGGATGGAAGTCTGGAGGGTGAAGTGCTTGAAAGGGTACAGCAAGGAAGAAAGGTTGCTGGTTCCTTGAAGGCAGTGATAAGAAACAGGGAATTGAGCGTGAAAGTGAAAGAGATATTACATGACAGTATTGTGATACCAACTCTAACGTAGGGAAGTGAATCTTGGACGTTGCTGTAGGGACACCAGTCAAGAGTGAGAGCAGTGGAAATGAATTATCTGAGCGGAGCCTGTGGAGTCACATGGAGAGACTGACAAATGAGGATGTGAAGGAGCGTTGTGGTGTGGATCTGGATGTGACAGGAAGTGATAGGAGAAACATACTGAGGTGGTTTGGCCATGTGGAGAGGATGGAGAGTGAGAGACTGACAAGGAGAGTGTATGTGAGTGGGGTGGAGGGGGAGAGAGGGAGGATATATATATATATATATATATATATATATATATATATATATATATATATATATATATATATATATATATACATACATATACACTATAGATAGATAGATAGATAGATAGGTAGATAGACAGAAAGAGATAGATATGAGAGAGAGAGAGAGAGAGAGAGAGTATGTGTGTCTTTGTGTGTATGGTATTTGGCAGTCAACCAGGGTCGCAGGAACCAAGACAATACACCCCTTCATTGTCCGAGTCTCTCCCATCATTGCCGTGACCTACATTCTTTGTACAACTGCGCTCGTTAGGCGAAAGCTGCTGTCATGTTCTGATCGGCGTGCGAGAGCGTGTGTATATGTGTATGGGCAAAATAGTTTTAGTACAATTTTAACTAAACTCGGTAGAAGTAGTGAAGGGCAACGTGTGAGGAAAACTTTGTGTGTGTGTGTGTGTGTGTCTGTGTGTGTGTGAGTGTGTTTTAGAACAATAGGTCTAAGATTTAGGTCACAGGGCCAGGGCAAATTTTGACTTTTAACGAAATCAGCTTAAACAGGTTTAATCCAATTCATATCAAACTTGAGGAAATGGTTGAAAGTAATGCTGGAGCGAAGTGATTCAGTTTAGAAAGCAGTCGTTCCAAGGTCAGGGGCACAGAGCAAGGTCAAAATTCGACTCGTATGTGTGTGTGTGTGTGTGTGTGTGTGTGTGTGTGTGTGTGTGTGTGTGTGTGTGTGTGTGTGTGTGTGTGTGTATTTAACAAAATAACGTAAACAGTTTTGATCCAGTTTTGATCTACTTGGTGGGAGGGTTGAGAGTTAGCCATACATTACGTCCAACGCCTTTTAGAACAACAGCTAAAATGTCACGGTCACAGGGGAAGGTCAGTTTAATCGGTTTTGTTCGATTTAGACCAAATTCCGTGTAAGAGTTGAAGATAAGGGAAGATTAAAAGGATTCGATTATGAGAACAATTAGTCAAAGGTCATGGTCACCGAGAAAGTCAAGAACGAAGGTAACTCAGACAGTCCTGATCTTATTTAAACCAACCTGGTGGACGAGTTAATGGTCAGGCAAGAACGAAGAGATTCATTTTTGAGGAGAATCTGTCAAAGGCCAAGATCACAGGGGAAAAGCAATGTTCGACCCATGAGTCTGTATGTAAACAAAATAACCTAAACATTTTTTATCTTATTTAGTTTAAACTTAGTGGATGAACTAAGGATCATCCAATATAATGACCTACTGTGTTCGAGAATAACTTAAAGGTCAAAGCCACATGGCAAGGTCAATTTAAACTGTTATTATCTGATGGAGACTAAACTCTGTGGAAGGTTTCATATTAAATCAAAGTCACAGGTAAAGGTCAAAGGTCAAGGTCACTGGACATAGTCAGTTCAAACAGCTCTGATCTGATGTGAACCAAAGTTGGTGGAAGGGTTTAGTGTTGGGCAAGAATGAAGCTGTTGAATTTGAGTCATCTGTCCAAGTGTACGGTCACAGGGTAAAGCCTAATATTCGGCCTTTAGACCAGTTGATGGTCGCGGGTGTTGTACTCTCTCACTGCTACTTTGTGTTTAGTATTATTACCGCAGGATGATTTTTTTTTTTCCAGTTTAGGAAAGACAGTTAACAGTGAAGAACTTGACGCTTGCAAGCAGTGACGTATACTTTAGTTATTCCTTGTTACATTCAGACGATAGTACGAGTATTTAGCCCCAGAGAGGCTTTTCGAGTTGGAGGAGTTAGATATGCACACCATTAACCTCTGCCATCTGAGAAATCCTTTCAAAAGTAAATAAAATTGGTTGGAGGTAGGAAGGATAACTACAAAATTCTTCACCTGACTGATGGGTTTAATTAAAGCTGTATTCTAACTCTCGCCACTGCCAAAAGCCTCCTAAACAGAACGGAATCATCTAGTGGCAACAAGAATAAAATATAATATGCGTCCTCCAACCGAAAAGGTTAACTTCATTAGTGTGAAGATGTCATCCATGTGTTATTCGCCCTCCATACCATAGCGTGGAGACCTACTGTATTCCCTTAATTTCTTTCTTCTTTCTTCCTTCCAAACACATTTCAGTTTCGTGCTACTCCTTATCTTCTTCACCAGTTCGTTTTAGACTTTTCACGACTGTTCCTTGGGCTTATACCCCCAAACATATTCTTAATCATTTTAATGAGATTTACGAGGGAAAACGTCAAGAGTACAAACAAATCTGGGAAGTCTGTGTGACTGTATGTTCATAAATCATCAAGAGCTTTGCAGCGAGGTTTGTCAGTGTACTGTAGTATGTGGAGACCATCTTGTATGCCCTTGGAAAACTGACAGTCTTTAATTCTTGCAAATTCCAGGCTCAGGAGAGACTTATCGAACTCAAAGATTTAGATATAGCCTTCATTAATCCCTTCACTACGAGGGAACCTCCTAAGCTAAACAAAATCGCCAAGTAGCAGCAACAATAATCTAAAAATGACATCACTGCAGCTTACTGTCGACTTTACCCAACTCCTTCCTTACCAGAGATCTACCCTCAACTTCCCATAAATCAATGTCGTGTTTTTTTGTCCATTATTGCTATCTCTGGCAACTTATATTCAGCTTAAGGGAAACTTTTCGAACTAGAGCGGGTAGATATGGCCTTCGCTGTCCCCATCAGCACTAAAAATCTCTCTTAACTTATTCGTCTGGCGATGGCAAAAACAAAATGTAAACTATGCCACGGGGCTGAGGAGGTTAAGCTTAGCATAAAGTCGAAGTTGGCTGTCTGGTCGGCCAGGGAGGCTCCTCAGCACTTCCTTCTTACCAGTCTGTTTCTTTATAGTTTGTTCACCTTAACTTGTCCCAGATTTAGTTCCTTTGCAGCCTATTTCACGTTGCTCAGTGTCAGAGTAAGCAATGCTATAGCTCCCTATTCTTTCCATAGCACCTTTTCGTGACTAGCATCATATCTTAATGTTAATATGTTGTAACTCTGCATTCAGGATGGAAAGATGGCAATTTTAGACCAAATTAGAGTAAATGCAATATACTGTCCTCTGTTCTTATATTTCTTGTATATTGTTTTTGCAATTATGCCACAGTAAAAAGAAAATTAACAAAATGCAAGAGAATAATAACCGTAACATGCAAAATATATCGATAAGGAGTTGGTGCAAGGAAGCCTGCCAGGGTGATGGTAATACAAGTCCAAGAGACATTGTATTGAAGCCATTATGGGAGAGCTGTTCTGGCAATACCCCTTCAGTCCAATGACGGTATTTCTTCTAGTTTACCCTTGCTACCACCCGACGAATTTATTCAGCTTAGGAGAGCACTCTAGTAGTGAATGGGTTAATCAAGGCAATATTTAACTATGCCGATAGACGTAGCCGAGGGGTTTAATTAGATGGAGAGAGATATTGTAGGTGTATCGTAGAACAATCGTCTGCCACTAATGTCGGTAGTACAAAGTAAGGAGATATTTAGTATTTGGGTAATCAGGTTGACAGGAGAAAACCAGTGTCAATAAAGCCGCGAGGCGATGGTTAGCTCGTTGCCACTAGTGTTGATAACGTTACCGTCGACGATACGGAAAGAGATCGTAGATATATCGTAGTTTTACGGCTGCCCTTTTACCTCCAGTGGAGAGCAATGTGGGCTGCTGCCAGTAAAATGGTGAGGCGTTGAGTAAAGTGAATAGGTAGGTCTCTCTCTATCTCGCTTTCCACCTTTGTGTATTCTTTTATTGTAAGTGAGGTGAGTTTTAGGCACTCTTGGGTTACGGAGTTTACTGTACACAGTTATATCGAGATGTAATGGAAGAGAGTAACGTAATGTGACGAAAACCTGCCTAACTACCCTACATCATGTGGACTGACATTCCTAGTGAGAAGCTGTGTATATTTCCAGCAGACACAAAATACTGCACATTGTGATATGAGATATATACTATACTCATTTTTTTTTTATCGAGGTGTGGATGCACCTGACAGGTTTGTGATGATTGACCAATTGCAACCTGTCCAATAACATCGTTGTATTTCAGATAATTATCAGTAATTATCAGTAAACTGTGGTAGGTTGGGACGCTCACCATCCACTCGATGTCGTGCTGCTTTAGGTGTTTGCCCTTTCCTCTCTTCCTTCCTTCCTCTTCTGTCTTTCTTTCCTTCATTCGTTCCTCATCCTTCTCCCTACGGATGAATTTACACTTCTTCTGATTTCTTCCCTTCATTCTTTCCTCTTCCCTCTGCCTATTGGTGACTCTGCGCTGAGTGACGCTGAGTGACAAGCCAAATGGTTTCCTGTACACAAGGAAACCATTTCCTATGCTGGGTGGTAACAATAAAACCAAACTATGGCGCCTGGTGGTTTAGTGGGTACTTATAGAGCTGCAATCAGATTGAGCCTGTGTGGGCTTATATCCAAAGGGTGGGTGGGGTTTATTGCTCTTACTACCACTCAGGGATGAGTGGGGCTGGTCACTCTCATCTTAAATATCAGGACCAACTTGCCTAGCCCCGGGCTAGTACGCTCTTCATGGGGCAACGTATTGGATGATGGATGGATGGATGGAATTACCAGTAATTACGGGTAATTATCTAAAATACAACCATGTACTGTATTTGGAGATGTTGCATTCAGCCAATCATCATCAACCTGTCAAGTGCATCTTCGCCTCGATTAAAAAAAAAAAAAAAAACTAAGCAGTGCCTATAATAATTTTATATCTATAACTACTGCATAATTATGACTTATTAATGCTTATGTATTAATGACTATAACCACGCCATTCCGAAAAGTCTCTCCTAATTTGAACAAAATCTTTTAGTGGTGGCAGGAATATGAGATAGATAGATATAGTAGATCGATCGATCGATCGATAGATAGATAGATAGATAGATAGATGAGAGAGAGAGAGAGAGAGAGAGAGAGAGAGAGAGAGAGAGAGAGAGAGAGACCTGCTTAGAGTGATGGGATGAAGTATTACAGACCCTAAACAAAGGATCATTAGACGGTAACATACACACACACACACACACACACACACACACACACACACACACACACACACACACTTAAGGGGTTACTGAAAAACTGTTTCTATCACAGACTTATTGTGTCACCTTCACTTTCAACGCCTGGAGGAAGCACGACTGGAATAATAACAACACAAGTAGTGCCAATGAAGGGGTTACTGCTGATAGTTTCTAACCCCCTCATTGGCAGGCGTCTCACCCTTACTTCATTAACAACGTCTGGTGACAGCAGTAACGAAGGAACAGTAGGAGAGGACACTGACAGCCCGATAACCAGTCAGAAGACCTTACATTTGACCTTACCCAGTGCCCTTGACCTTTCAGCCTTTGCCCTCCAATTCTGGTCACTTCATCCTTGCCTAAACTTCAACCTTTCCACCAAGTTTGGTTCAAACTGGAAATAAATTGTTTCATGTGACGACCTTGAGACCACAGACATTGACCTAGTGTTCTCAAAATCGATTCATTTCAGACTTCGAGGTAAGGCCAAATAGTCACAACTGTTATATTGTTCAGAAAGAGAGAGAGAGAGAGAGAGAGAGAGAGAGAGAGAGAGAGAGAGAGAGAAGGGGGGGGACTAGAAACAATAAATTTCCTGTGTTACCACACACGAGTGTAAAAAAAATCATCCCACTGATGGGGTGGTGGTATGTGCGAGCAGAGACAACAAAGATAAAATGTAATCCCTTAAGTTCGATCAAATCTATTCTTGCCAAAGCCTGAGGTTTTTATTCAGCATAAGGCAGACTTTTTGTAGACAAAGTGTAAGGTCCATAAACCTGTTCAGTACTGTAGTCTTATATATTTCAATTCTGATGCAGCGAAGCAACTTCATTCATCGTGGGGGAGATCTCCTGTAATGAATGAGATTGAAATAGAACAGCCAACCTGATAATTGCTCTACTCATGGGGATTCGTGGCCTCAGAAAGGCACAAAGAGGCCTAAGATGACTCTAGAGATCATATTATGAAATTTACTTCCTATTCCTGAAAAATTTTAAGGTATTTATAAAATCTCTCAACCCAAAATCTTGGTGAATATCACTCAAATTCCTGGGAAGCATCGCCTTGCGCCCAATTAGACACAGGCCAGATTGTTGGAGCCGCCTTGGGCACTTGAGTCTGACCCAGTTGTCTCCTGGTTAGAGTGATTCTCGTATGCGTTAAAGGACGGCTCCTGCCGCCTGCAAGGTCGGCATTTATTTTCATTAACCCATTCTGCTGTGATGGTGTCCTGTTTTTTTTTTCATTCTTATTAGCTCCACCAAGGAAGATGGAAGAAATTATGTATTTACCGCTGTCTGGTTGTTTGTGTACAAGATATCACAAATAAGTTGCTGTCGCATTTCAATGACATTTCGTGGATTGGTGGGCAGTGGGTCGAGCTGACTAGATTTTACAGTGGATTTGGAACCAGATACGGGAAATTATAAACTTTTCTTACATTGCCGACAGTACAAGGTCTTTGAAATTGTGTAATAGGGCATGCTAAGTCCGTAGACTTAGATAACTATGTGAGACCGCAAAAGTATTTGTCTGGTAGGATAGAGGAATTGAAGTAATAAATGATAATTTTCAATGTTGCTGACGGAGGTATGCGTTGTCATGATGCTTTCCAGTTTAATTACTGCTAACGATAAACGACTTTAATGAGTGCCGGAAAGATCTTTCATAGTAAATGGGGCTGATTTAATTTCTAGAGACAAGGGTGTGTGCTGAAATAAGTTGGGAGAGAGAAACAGGGAAATAGGGTTGAAGAAGGAATTTTAATGAAGGAAAAACGAGGGAAGGGACTAACTCAAGAAGGGAAGGAAGGATTTTTATTTCTGAACGAAGAAACAAAGGGAAAACTGGGTTTACGAAGGCAATGAAGAAAAGACGGAAGCAGTTTATTGGTGGCAGGGAAGGAAGGAAGGAAGGAGTGAGGCGATTTACTGAGGAAAGGGAGACAAGAAATAAAAGAAATGATTCACTCAAGGACAGAAGTCACATACTTAAGGAAGGCTGAAAGGAAGGAATGAAGAAAGAATGCGTCTTACAGCAGTAATAAAGGATGGGAGAAAGTTAGATTTATGAAGGAAAAGACGAAAGGATGTGAATACTGAAGAAAAAAAGGAAAAGAAGGTAAGAAAGAATAAAGGAGGAAGAAATGCAGGAGCCATGTTCATCAAATGGATATGTGAGTGAAAGAAGCAGAACTGACGAAGAAATAAGAACGAAGGATGTGGGTATGTGAATTAAGGAATGAAGGCTGGGAGTATTGTGCTAACATTTTCAGACTCACTCTCGTAAATAAACTCGCCTGGAATTACATGGATTAGACTACTAGAGTTACGCCGACCGTGATGGGTTTAATGGTGAAAGTAGACACATTCAGGGATAATACGATTTACTGTCAGCTGAATAAACTCGACTGATGTTAGTTGGAATAGAACTCTAGAGTTGTCTCAAGCATTAGAGAGAATTAAACGATGGGAGACATGCCAGAGTGGAAGTGTTTATTTGTCTTCTTTACCCCGTCATTTTTCGTCTCCTCTCGCTACCACCAGACGATTTCGTTCTGCCTAGAGCTGACTTTTCTGATGACAGGAGGCATTAGATGTTGCCAACATGTACCCATCCCCTTTCAAGATGTTCTGATGTAAATATAATGGTCTAAAACATCCAAGAATAAAGCCCACAGGACATCCTCGGGCAAAAGGGTCCAACATTTCACTATCACAGGTTTTCTCTAACTTGCATAAAATCGCCTAGCGTAGCAGAGAATGAAATAGGCTGAATGAAAATGAAGATGTGAAATCCTTCTGTACGATGTCTTTTATGTCTCTCTCTCTCTCTCTCTCTCTCTCTCTCTCTCTCTCTCTCTCTCTCTCATGAAGCAAGCCAGAGTTGTAATAAGCTTAGTGGGCAACTGACTTGCTTAAGTGTCCTCTCATTACTCGAAGCGAGAGAGAGAGAGAGAGAGAGAGAGAGAGAGAGAGAGAGAGAGAGAGAGAGAGAGATTATAAAACAGTAGACGAAACAGGGTAAATGAGAAATGAAGGAAGTGCAAAGATGCTAAAAACAAAATGGAGACGCAATTTTATTCCCTTTCCTCATTCACTTTTTTTTCTGTCATCCTTCCTCATTTACTCCCAGATTCTCTCCTTATTCCTTCACGTCATTCCTACTGTTCCTTAGCGTGGTTTCTCTCTCCCTCTTGTATTCCTTCTTTCCTTGCTTCTCCTCTCTCCTTCCTCATCATCCTTCGTACATAGTGTCTTGTCTCAGTTTCTTCACCTAATTCCTTCATTTTCTTTCGCAAGAGTTCTTTTCTCTCTCCTTCTCTTCCCTGTCCCCCCTCCCCTCTGTCTGTCTGTCTCTCTATGTGTCTCTTTCTGCCTGTCTGTCAGTCTCTTTCTGCCTGTCTGTCTGTCTCTTTCTGTCTGTCTGTCTGTCTCTTTCTGCCTGTCATTCTGCCTCTTTCTGCCTGTCTGTCTGCATCTTTCATCCTATCTGTCAGTCTCTTTCTGCCTGTCTGTCTGTCTCTTTCTGCCTGTCTGTCTGTCTCTTTCTTCCTGTCTGTCTGTCTCTTTTTCCTGCCTCTCTGTCTCTTTCTTCCTCGCTCTCTGTCTCTTTCTGCCTGTCTCTCTGTCTTTTTCTGCCTGTCTGTCAGTTTCTTCCTGCCTGTCTTTAATCTCGCTTTCTGTTTGTCTGTTTGTCTCTTTCTTTCTGTCTCTCAGTCTCTTTCTGTCTGTCTGTCAGTCTCTTTCTGCCTGTCTTTCTCAGTCTGATAGTCTGTCTCTGCTTAATTCTGTCTGTCTCTGTCTTATAGTCTGTCTCTGCTTAATTCTGTCTGTCTGTCTCCCCCTACTCTCTCTCTCTCTCTCTCTCTCTCTCTCTCTGTAGTAATTCCTTTCATCTCCCTCCTCTTTCCCTTCTCAAACGCTTCTTCCATTTCTCTCTTTGTATCTTACATTTTTATTCTTTTCTCTTCCTTCATTATCTTCCTTCTTCCTTCTCTTCCCTCTTTACCTTCTCACCTCATCCTCTCCTTCTCTCTCTAATTGCCTCTGACATTTCTTCTTTCATCCACTTTTTTCCTGCTTTCCTCTCCTCGGGTCCTTACATTTCCATCTGAATATCTTTCTTCCTCTCTTCGCATCATTCCTCTTCCTTGTCCTCCTCTAATTTTCTCTTAATGTAAGGTGCAGTATGCAAGAGGCGACACTCAGTGATTTCTCATGCCAGAATGTGAAGCACAGCGGTCACAGTTCCATACACCGACTAGAAAAAGAGCTGGCCTGAAGTTGAAAGGGTACACCGCTACCGAAACAGAAATCAAGTCTGTCCGTCAGCATCGTCTGCCCTTTCACTGCACCTTCAGTACACAGAATACTTTATTTATGGAAGGGCAACGAAACAAAAGTATTCCAACTTGACTAAATACATTCGACCATTTGCTTTTGGTCATTGCATCCGTCTGATCAGGCATGTTGCCAGACAGGTTGTAAAATATACAAATGCTTTGACCGCCGTCTTTACTTATTTAGTGGCCGACTGTAGTCCTATAATTTTACTTGCAGTTTTGCAGTTGTTTAGCCATCATCATCCCAAGCAATTACAACTATGTCTCCTGCTTCTGGTGCTTTCTATGCCCCACTGTAGCAGCGGGGGGGGGGGGGGAGACAAACGCTGGCAGAAACAAGCCAACTGGCGAGAGAAAGAGGACAAAACGTGGGAGGGTGTTGCCACTGAGGCGGATTATGTATCCTTCTACTGACTGACCTAAGGTTATTAGTATGTCACTTTGGTCTGAAGCATTCTTTCATGGGTGAAAAGTGTTGTGAGACATCTGTGTGGTAAGGAAAAGCAACGGAGTAGTCCAGGTACTCGAATTTATTTCTATTTCGTTTCTAGTCGAATATTTGTTTTTGCCCACTGGAGTCTACCACTGAAGTCTACCATTGGAGTCTACCACACCGGAGTCTACCACACTGGAGTCTACCACACTGGAGTCTACCAAGCTTCAGAGGTGTTTCATGAAACGCTCAATAATTCTGAATTTGAAAAAGAAATGGAGATCAAAATCGACTGGATGATTAGTGATGACAGCCGTCAAAGCACGTTTTATATACTGTATTTTACACAGTTGTCTGACAGCATGCCACATCCATCAGGAGTAGTACTGGAAGGCATGTTGCAATGACACGAGACTAATAGTCAAATGTAGTTAATCAAGTTGGAACTTTTATTTCGTTCTCTTTTTATATATTATTTATTTTATGTATTAGTTGGTGTAATTAACAGCCAGGCAGTTTTTTTTTTTTTTTTTTACGTGTCCGACTCTGGGCAAAGGCTTCAGGGCCTATTTCTCGGGGGCAGTGACCTATCCCAGGGTCCAGTAGTCCTCCTACACCTCCACATGTCACCACTTCGGCGCTAACACCCACCATCCATATTGAATACATGCTAGGGCTGTCTCGTACAGGACTGGTGTATTGGTATTAGCGGGGGTATTTTTACGACATGTCGGCGGGTCATCTGGTAGATCAGGAAAGTCTGCCTTTAAGAAATTCAAATCCTTAAACTGTTACCTGCCCCAGCCGGGATTCGATCCTGGGTCCGTGAGGACTGCAGGCCGCCTCTCTACTGTATCACCTGACCATTTTTTTTTTTTCGGTAGCTGTACTTATCCCCTTCAGCCGGAAGATGTCTTCTTTCCGAACTGTTTTATCTGTGACGGTTCGAAAGAATACCGCCCTTCCGTATAACCTCAGCAATAGGCCAGAATCCAGAGACAAGCCTAGGCAATTGTTGACTTGCGTCTCCCACTCACACGCACACTTAGCGTAGGTGAGTCAGGGAAATTTTCTCTGAGGCCAGAGAGAAAACATGGGGAACACAAGGATATTGGACATGGCCTTCCGCCGTCCTACGTCCACACATATCTCACTTTTGACTCTCCGAATCCGAGAGCTTTAATGGATCTCCATCATTTACAGCGACGACACCAGCAGCAGCGCAGAAGACCCGGGTGTTGCCAGCACACGTGGGAACAGAGGTGGGTGTAGTTTCCTGTCCAATCGCGCACTGTCCAGTCAGGATTTAGAGTCCTCTACAAACCCTGGGCTAAGCCTTGGATACGGAGTTGGAGCCAGCTACTCTCAAAGGGGGATTCGGAATATCAGACTTTGCGAAAGATTACTCTTCCTTGTTCAGCCACAGTGAGACTGACTCATGAGTCAAGTCATTCATTACTTTCGGAACAGACGTACATTCTTGCTTAGGCCTGTATGATCACCTATCAAATATTCAGGACCAACAACAACCTCTAGTCTTGACTCACACACAAGTCCAGCTTCTTCAATAAGTCTACCCTTACGCTGATCTTCCTCAGTCTCAGCAGACTCGTTGTAGACTTTCCGGTACTTGGTTAGTCATGGATCCCGTCTCCATTTGCCTCCTGTGCCACCAGGGCTGCAGCCGAATTGTCCTGAGTGGAGCATCCTGACACCCAGAGAAGAGCCTCCGTAGAGACCACTTTGCCACACACCTGATACATTCACACACGACAATTAAATATCCCTCCACCCACACACACACTGTTATACTGTACATCAGTATACTCCCCTTCAACTCTCCCTCACACACACACACACACACACACACACACACACACACACACACACACACACACACACACACACACACATTGTAAATGTACAGTACGTACGAGGACAGCTGGACCTCAGGGAATGGCGCTGTTATAAGCCTTTGTACAGTGTCAGACGTATTAAAAGAAAGAAAGAAAGAAAGAAAGAAAAGAAAACCATTCTATTCCGAATCCTCTCTTGGATATAAAGACACGATAATGTTTACGCAGACAAATAACTACGGTAAAATTACACCTGGCGGTGCAGTTTATCGCATCTTTGCAAATATAGTTTAAGAAAATAAATCCAGTTATTAATGGTGTAGTTACGAATCTTGCTGCCACGACACACGGGTGAGGACATGCATTAGGTATTAATGAGGATGCCGCTGGCAAGATGCAGCAGAAATTCCTTGGTATAGCTCATATGGCTCAGCCGTGAAGGGTTGACATCTAGCGGCGGGGCACAGGCTGTCTCTTTATTATTATTATTATAATTATAATAATAATAATAATAATTATTATTATTATTATTATTATTATTATTATTATTATTATTAATCATAATCCTGCGAGGCAGAATGGTATAATTTTCGATAGCTCACCTTATACCATTGTGCGAGATTTAGCCTGTGTGTGTGTGTGTGTGTGTGTGTGTGTGTGTGTGTGTGTGTGTGTGTGTGTGTTTTAACTCCTCCTAGGCTATTAATGGATGTGAATGAAACTTTCCAGGTAAGTTCGTTTGGTTGCTCGGAAGGTTTTCCACTACATACACTTTTCCTGCCATGATTTTTGGAGGTGTCAGCTCCCTCACCAAATTGTAAATTCTCAGAAACAGTGAAAAGAGGGCAGATACGACTTTGGTATCTTAGTGCATCTAAGGACAGTGATCCCCCCCCCCCCACCGAAATGATTGCTGGGGGTCAGCCTCCTCCCAAAATAAATTCTATCATATATAGCGGAAAGTGAACACATGGATTTCAGCGGAACTTCTCAGGAACGTTATTTGGTCTTCAACAAAAAAAGAAAAAAAAAATCTATTACTTTTTTTAGGGATTAAGACCCGTCCAAAACTGATCCTGCTGCAAAGTAGGGGAAGGAGGGGTGATGTCGCTTTGATATCACAGAGCATATTGTAGAATGGTCTCCCATCCAATTACTGTTGTTACTACTACTATTACTACTACTACTACTTCTGCTACTACTACTACTACTGTTACCACCACCAACACTACCACCAATACTACTGCAACTACTACTCAGTGAGTGTATCTTGGGATATCCCCTTTTTTGAACAAGTATATTTTTCTACTCTTGACAGACATCCCACTATACACAAGCAATCATGGACTCCCTTTATGACGCTGTAATGTTATTTTGTAATTCTTTCAGATCAGCGTGGACATCGCAGAACTGGGTGTGCAGAGTTCATGTGTTCTCTGAAAGTACAAGAAAAGCTGCACATCAACTTTTATTATTATTATTATTATTATTATTATTAATATCAGTGGTAGTAACGTGGTAGTAGCAGTAGTAGTAGTAGTAGTAGTTGCAGCACTGGACTCATCTAAGCGTGTGCTCGGTAGACCGTAGGCCAATGTTTCCCTTATCCCGCATTTCATCATCCTATTGTCGGGGATAGTGTGGGAACTTACGTTACTCCAGTATACTCCCTGCTCTTCAGCGCTCTCTCTCTCTCTCTCTCTCTCTCTCTCTCTCTCTCTCTCTCTCTCTCTCACACACACACACACACACACCATAATTGTGTACATCGATACAATACCCGGCCATTCATCTCTCTCTCTCTCTCTCTCTCTCTCTCTCTCTCTCTCCCACACACACACACACACACACACATACCATAATTGTGTACATCGATACAATACCCGGCCATTCATCTCTCTCTCTCTCTCTCTCTCTCTCACACACACACACACACACACACACACACACACACACACACACACACACACACACACATACCATAATTGTGTACATCGATACAATACCCGGCCATTCATCTCTCTCTCTCTCTCTCTCTCTCTCTCTCTCTCTCTCACACACACACACACACACACACACACACACACACACACACAAAATTGTGCAAAAAAAGTATTCTCCCTGGCCCTTGAGCTCGTCGTCCCCCTCCCCCCCCCAGGCCAAAACACATACACACCCTGGAGGAGGCGGCCATAGACAAATTAATTACCTCTATGTCACGCTGTATCGCTATCAGGCTGCCCTTCCTCAAATTGTGTCCTTCCTCCCAAGCACACCTAATTTTGTATATATGGAAGGGCCACATTTGGTAACCCCGCCGCCATCTCTTAGGGATCTTGGTGTTTATGTGGGTGACGTAAAAGGTAATCAATAAGCCGGTGTGTACTTGTGGTAAGTGTGGGCTAACTCCACCAGAGTACTAAATGCACGAAGGCCGCTAACCCCATCCCATTTTAATAACTAGAAGGGACACCCGGCGTTGCCTGGGTAAAACCCTATGATTGTACAATATCTGGGACCCTGGATGGCCACTCCTTGTGGAAGAAGACCCTTGGGTTCCCATTTTATGCTTGAGCCCATTTTCCCAGAGTTATAATTCTCCAATGACCTAATCCTACCACGGACTTACTTTCCCACTACCCACGCACCCACCAACCCTGTCCACCCATCCCATCAATCTGTTCTCCCAACAAATTGGCTGTAGCTAATCATCATCATCATCAAAATCATCATCTAATCTTGTGTTGCCCCATGAGAAGCGTAGAACCTCGGGTCTAGGCAAGTTGGCCCTGATATTTAAGATGACAGTGACCAGTCACACTCATCCCTGAATGGCATTACGAGAACAATAAACCCCAATCACCCCTTGGATATAAACCTGCACAGACTCAATCCTATTGGAGCGCCTTAATTACCCACTAAACCACCAGGCGCAATAATTTGGTTATATGATTACCACCCAGGGTAGTAAATGGTTTCCTGGTGTACAGGAAACCATTTGGCTTGCGACTCAGTGCAGAGTCACCTGTGACAGAAGGAAGAGATAAGAATGAAGGACAGAAAGATAGAAGAGGAAGGAAGGAAAAATGATAACATGGTTATTGAAGCAAAAAATTCTACGGTAATTGGCTGCCATCTTTCCATCATGTTGCCTTGAGTACTCGTGATTAATTGTAATCTTGGCCATCAGAGGAGCCACTTTGGCATATGTAATGTACACGTTCAAAACGTTTAAATTCGTCGTAAGAAGTTACACCTGTCAGCGCTGTTAAAAGAGTTCTATAAGCTTCCCCTTTGATTTCAACAGAGGGCAGACAGACAGGCAGACAAACTCATTCTCTCTCTCTCTCTCTCTCTCTCTCTCTCTCTCTCTGTATTCAGGGACATCAAACTCCTCAGAATCTCCCCGCCGCATTTACCACGCAGTATAAAAATTTGGGTGTGTGTTAACATTTTTGGTAACCGGAGGCCGATTGCATCCGATTTTTTAACACAGTCTTGAAGATGGCGCATGTTAAGTATATTGCTTCAAAAACTGTTGGGCTGTAATGCACCATTTTGGCTAATTTGAGGGTACAAACAGATTAACATATAAACAAATGGGGATTTTAGTAGTATATAGATTACCTTCTGAACACTCTGGGTCTTTCATCATGATTTTTTTTTTTTTTATGCAAGGAAGAAGGAACCAAAGGCCAGGAGCCCGCAAACCTTTCCTTCCAATATAAAAAACAAAAACAATAAGAAAGAGAGCCAAATTCAAGATCTGTTCATTTTGAGATGCCTGGGCACACTGCGTTTGAAAGACTGGAGATCAAAGGAAGTAGCAAATACAGACAGAGGGAGACAGTTCCAGAGATGACCTGTTGCATAAATGAAGGGCTGGGAGAAACGGTTAACTCTTGCATTAGAGAGTTGGACAGAAAAGGGATGGGAGTTTGTTGCTAGACGGGTGCTATGCACCCGTCGTAGAGGTGGAGGGATGCAAGCAGACTGTTCAGAGGAGCAGTGACCATTGAAGTAGCGATAGAAAAGAGATGAAGATGGAACAGTGTGGCGAAGAGACAGAGGCTGATGGGAGCCAGTAAGAGGAGGAGAGTTGATGAGAGGAAAAGCCTTTGACCACTACCTATTGAGAAGAGCTGTATGTGGGGAGCGTCCCCACACATGAGAGTTGTATTCTACACACGGGCGAATAAAACCAGTGTATAAAGTCAACAACTGTGCAGTGGTAAAGAAGGTACGGAGTCGGCTTAGCACACCTAATGTACTGCTTCCATGGTGGAAAATTCGATGACTACTTTATTTTGGCAATTCAAATCCATTTTCTCCTGATAAGTCAAGGTGGATACATTAAGATATTACAGCCCTGAAACTCACTCACATACGTACCATGGCTCTTTGAACATGATGTGTATGGGAACCAGGTTGGTTGTCGCCATTCAAGTGAACGGGTCATACTTTATGTAATTTGTACAAATTTATTATCTTAATAGAAAAAGGATAAAACAAAATATCACCATTTAATTACATTCATTCGAATTGCATGTAATATGATTCAGTATATTCCTAATCTATTAACTCTTCAGACGTTATGGTACAAAGTGAGTTTGTGACATTTCATTATCGTCATTTTTTATTCAGATTCTGAATCGGACCAATCATATACTGCTGGGTACTTGTAAGTCTGTTAAAGTCAGGATGGGATAACTAACTGTCAGTGTCTGCATGAGACTCTAGATGAATTGGTCTCTCCGAACACCCTGGAGTCAAAGATGGACCTACAAACGCCACACTTTTCGATGCAATTTTTTTTTTAAATTTATTTTTTTTTTTGCATCCCCTGTGTTGTAATTTAAGTGTATATTGTAAGCTTTACCTCCATAAATATGTGAAGCAGCGAATTTTGCACTATGATGGTGAATCTGTGGTGCATGTAGGAGATATTGCTATAAAAAACAAATGTTAAACTCTCTCGTGTGGAATTCGAGGGTACCCATCATTTAATTAGGCTATACAGATTCGGGATGTTCAGGATAATTTAGGAGAGGGATGGTTCGTCAGTGTCAGAACCACTGAGCTCTGTAATATAGAGGGGCAATCTCTGCAACAAGCGTGTGATTTTAGCCACCATACTGAAACACCACACTCGTCGCCTCCACCAAGGTAATGCAATTGGAACACTGTTCTTAGCTTGATGTCCCCGTTTCGCTGTTGCTTCCATAAGCTGTGTAGTGGGCCATGGCACTATATCTTGGCTGTGCAGTGGACCATGGCACTATATTTTCCAGATTCATTGGCTGATTTCAAAAGGCACTGGCGTCAGGTGTGGTGCATAAACATCAGCGCCGCCATGGGCCCTGGCGGCGGACACACAAACTATACCCATGAGAATGCCCCTCCATATGATAGAGCTCAGTGGTCAGAACTATCTCCCCACCATTACCAAGTCATGGTCTTGTTAAATGATAACATCACTTCTTTTACACATTTGTATTATGATCACATAGTGAAACAACTCTTAACAACCATATATATATATATATATATATATATATATATATATATATATATATATATATATATATATATATATATATATATATAAACAAATATGAAGAGGTTCATTTGGATTCTGAAGTTTAATTTTGTACTTTAGGAGAAAAAATGTCGTTGAATTGATAACTTTTTGTTTTTAGCCAATCCAACTCACATAATTTTAAGAACATGACAAGTAATACATGTAGCAAAACCATCCTACCTTTCTGTCCGAACCATCACCACTGGTAGGGATGGTTTGGATGACTTAGAAACTGGAGTTTCGTAAACTATAGCTTAAAACTGAAAAGAGCTATGGGTTTGATACTGTCAGGCTGAAGAACCAAATGATGAGGCAACATTTTAAAATAAAGACGATTATACTACGGCGATAATATAAATGAAGTATGTACTGGACTTTAATTATATTTGTATGATTCTACAGACCTTGACTATGAACCTGGGGACCCCACCCAAAATATTCCCAATTGGGCCCTGCAGCTTCTAAGGCCGGCCCTGGCTCTGATCCAAAGTTACTACAGTCGCGGCGCGCGACTCTGAGGTTGTTATTATCGTGCCCTGGCAATCTGCCATTCAAAAGTGCGTATGATTTCGTGTATAATATGAGACGCAAGTGATTCGTGTATAATATGTTCGAGAATAATAATATTCGTGTATAATATATTCATGCATAATAATATGATTCGTGTATAATATTATATGAAATCGGACGCACTTTTGAATTGTAGGTTGCCAGGTTACGATATGACAATCTCAAAGTCGTGCGCAGCGACTATTGCTGCGTCTTTACACGCTAGGGTCCTAAAGTTGAAGCCTTGTATGATCCTTGTCGTGTACAGGAAAATATTAGTTATATGCTGAGCTCAGGTTTTGCAAACACTCTTCTGGTCTTTGTAATTCTCCCTACCTGCCTCCTTACTTAACTACGTGTTACCTAATCATCTACCTCCCAGCCTACCTCCAACATTTATTTAAAAAGTTTTGTACCAAGCCTGTTTCTAAGGGGCTGTATAAATATCATGATGACAGCATGTATCACTGCATTTTGAACGCCCCTTCCCGTGATACGAACTTAATACCGATACTTCTCTATATAAAGAAATTTGTTTTGTGGGCATGACATTTTTTTTATTTTTTTTTTTATTTTTTTAGTCACTGTGACCTTGGGGTTTGCCTGAGGGAAGCGACCACTCAGATGAGGACACATTGTCAGGTGGAGAGGTTGCAATTGACAGCTCAATCGTCAAAATTGGTCAGTACTTGCGGTCCGTTAACAGAGCATGAACAGATTGATAAACAAATGGACATACAGAAAATTCCCATCCCGGCTCAGCTGAGCAAGGCCTCAACTACGACTTCGGGAATGAATAGGCACTCTTGTGTGACACGATGCTCAAACAGTTCTAACTCCACTTGTCCTCTGATGCCAACATGATTGATTACTAATGCCAATGCCTAGCTCTCCATTCCACCAGCTTTACCATGAGAGTTCTCTCGGAATCGGATTATAATCCCTGGGGCATATTATCCCTATCATGGTCGCCTCTTCCCGTATTTTACCCCAGTTAATGCCAGGCATTTTCACTCAACTGAAAGTAAGTATAGGAGCCTGGAAGGCTAAGTAGTGGTACCGTTAATTCTCCGATAGTCGGTACAACTCTAGTGTTCTACACCAGTTAATGCCAGACCATTCGATTATGAGTAACAGATGTCGGAGTGTTAAGCCTGATATTGAAGGTGTAACTGTAGGGGAGACCGGTTCTAGTTGTTACATGTCCAAGTTGTTACACCCTCAGTATCTCCATAATTAGCCTATAGATAAGGAAGTGGTCGTTGCCATGTTATGCAGCTTTCATGCAAAGGTAGAGCCTTAAGTGGCAACTTGAAGGCGTTGCTTGAGTAGGAGCTACGGGAAAATAATTGATATTTTGTTTTTGTATTTTTTCCATGTTCAAAGTTATTTTGAAATATCAATGTCACTTGATGCAGCTGAGTCACCTGGTGAGTGGAACCATATACAAATATGTGAAAAGGCTATGAAATTCGCAAAGGTTTATGGTGGTGGAGTCATTTTTATAAATATACAATGACCAAGTGTACCGAAAAAGAGTGTTGGGTTTGGTTGTTATGGGTTAGTTGTTACAATATCAATTTACTCCATTCGAGAACAACTGTACTAAATTATCCCACTATTTTCAGCTAATCAATTCAACCATGCCTGGAATTACCCAAGGCATACAGACTGTCATGGAGGTAGCAGTCAAACTAGTTATCATAATAATCATATAAAAGTGTTGCAGATCAGGACAGTGTAAAATAAAGTAACATAATGGCTAATGAACGATGTTGGTAAAGGTATTCTTTATGTAGATCTAGGTGGCATCTATGTTTATCTGTCAGTTTATCTGTCACTCTATCTATCTACCTAATATATCTATCTATATCTATCTGTCTGTCTCAAACTCTCTATTTATTCCTTTATCTATCTATATCAATGAATGAGTCTGTCTATATAAATCAAGTTATTTTATATTTATCTCTCTTTCTCTCTCTGTCTATTTCTAAATAGTGAAAATGGAACAAGTGAGTGATTCAGTGAGTGCTGGTGACGGTGGTGGAGTAACTGAATGGCAGCAGTTGCACAACCGAATGACTGATACTGACAGAGACTGTGATGAGTGACTGAATGCGTGATAATTATATAATTCAATTTTACTTACTCTACATCCAATATGCCACTACGCCTGTATTCACATGTTAATGACAATAGAATAATTATGGACATATTTGGGATCTATAATATTCATATCAAATTACCCTGGGGTGCGTAACAAGTTGCCCAGTATCCGGGGTAAATTGTGACGAATGATATGCCATTATAAACCTTTAAATAACCATATGGCAAAAATGTTTTCGTTTATTTTGTCTGTATTATTAATAAAAGGACATATTATCCTTCTTCCAGCAAAAAATCATTATAGACTATTATACCATTAACCTATGATGCAATGAGGAAAATAAAACAATTGTCACAACTAGACCCTGTCTGCCCTACTAAATACGCTGGTATAACTGACCCATACACTAAAACGACGTCACTGTATTGTACAGGTTAGAACAGATGCATTAGTGGTGGATAGGAAAGCATCATTATATTACATGGCTAAAAAACTCAAACTGAAACAAGAAAACCATCATCATTCTGAATTTTTTAAAATTAATAAGTAAAGATCCAGAAAATGGCGACATCGTGCGGAGTCGTTTAGGACAGATGTACTACAAAAGCAGAAATTGCTTTATTTGCAGAAGAGTTTTATCCTCAGAAGGTCGGCTCTTTAGTACTGTATCCCAATTAAGGTCAGACGATTTCAAACACGTGAAAAATATAGAAGCCTGAGAGTGCCAGTGCTGTCACAGTTAACTCTCTCATGGTCGGAACAACTCCACTATTGTATTCCAGCTAACATCAGACCATCCCCCTTTGCTGAACTTTTTAAGCGTTTCAGTAACACAGAGAGTAGGCCAGCATACTCTTCTGTGCATTGTCCTAAAACAATCAACGCCAAACTACATGCACATTACACACCACACTTTCTTTTCTAAATTCCGTAAAAACGGCGTCTCAACACCCAGTCTCGGAGTCCCCGAAGGGGGAGGGGTTAAAATGCCCACCCTCCGCCCGTTTCCCGGAGATAACAATGTGAGATTCATGGAACTATTGTCTGACTCACTCTGTATTCATTTCTGCAACGTTTGTGGCATTTCCTCTGGTTTTCTCCCTTTTGAACGCAACCTCTCTTCCTCTAAACAATACTTTCGCTTCCTCACTGAGACAGCTGCCTGAGGCGACAGATAGCAAATGCTTCTCTGTGTCCTCCTACTTTATTCTCACTTCACAGCCAAGGGTGGCTGTTGTGTGTATGTACTCAGCAACGTACTAAGCTCTCGTGCTCTTGTACTTGCATCCTCTGAATTCTCTGCACTCTGGATTTGTCTAACTTGATAATCTCTGCCTAAATATATCTGTGCTGTGTACTAATCCCCTAATTCTCTCAACTATGAAAAATTTTTCAACTATCTTACTTCGAAGATGGAACACATCCTCTCAGTTTTGACTTCCTCTGAACTCTTCATTCTAGGTAATTTCAATGTTCACTTCCATCATTGGCTGTCCTCTCCATTCACTGATTCACATGGTGAACGCATCTTCACCTTTCTAGTCCTTAAACCCCACACGTCGGGCATTATTTAATGCAGTCATCACCTCAATATGGGAAATTTCTCAGAAACTGCTGAAAATTGCTTGTTTTCAAACCTTAATATCTGGGAAATATAGCCCTGAGGGAAACGAAACCATTTTACTCAACAACTCTTCCTCTTGCGAGTGAAAGTATCCCCAGGTCTGTTGGTCCTTGCATTGATAAGTAATGAAGTGAGGAAGAGAACTAATTTTCGGTGCGAGAGAGGAGGTGTTTGTGCATCTGCCCATGGCGCAGACTATGGCTTTGCTCTCAGTGTGATAACTTACTCCACTACTAGATAAACTAGACACTGTTGCATCCAAGGCATGCCTTATGGCACCATCACTGAGCCCTTTTCTAGTATCCTTGGAAAGAGGCTTGGCAAGGGTGGATGATGCAATTGGCTACATGCGGCGCACATGGAATCAAAGTGTTGTACATCTGGCAAAGGCAAGGGAAAGACTGACTCTCACCCGTGTGGTATAGAGGGACTCCTTCCCTACCCTCTGGCGGCGAGAAGAAATGGCAGCTGGTTCAAACTGGTGGTGGGAAGACACTTGCGCATATAGCCTCCACCCGGCAGCCCCATGGAAGTCAGACTGTGACGTGTATAGACGTTCCCTGGCGGTTGGGGGTTAATGACCTACAGCAGCTTGTACAGCACCCAGTCTGCCTTGGAGGGAGTTCCATCTTACCTGACCTCTTACTTACAACGAATCGTACTGCATACTCTGTCTCTTCTCTCTGATGGGCTCCTCCAATCACATCCTTATCATCTTAGACTGTCCTCTTGCTCCAGTAAGGTCTGTAGACCTTCCAAAGAAGCGGCGGTTGTGGTACATTGGAGCTACTGAATGGGAGGTACTCAGGGAGTACTTCTTTTATTTTCCCTGGAATGATTACTGCATAGATGACCGAGAGTCATCTGAGTGTGCCTGGTGCATTATGGAGGTTATTTTCTCGGGCACAGACGCATACATTCCTTTCTCTTATCCAGAGACAAATGCAAAAAATCCCTTGATTTAATCACACATGTTCTAAAGCTGTCCACAACAAGAAAGCCTACAAAAGTTACCATCCCCAACACACCCCCGAATCTCATCTCAATTATGTCTCGCTTGGAACCGTGTGAAGTCTGTTCTTCACTCTGCTGAGAGTAATTTCATTCATTCTAAATGCTCTGAACTCTCCGACTCAAATTCTTCCCGTTCTTTCTGGCACCTTGCCAAAAACCATTATCACAACACTATTTCATCCTCCTTCCCTCCTCTCTTCTGATGGTTCTGTAACTGCTATTGAAAAAGCAGATCTACCGGTACTTGCTCAGATTTTCTCCTCCGATTTCAACTTAAACGATTCCAGTGCTGTTCTTTCATCTCCCCCCTCCCCCCGACTTCCTCATGACTGACATTAAAATGTCTTTATTTGATGTACTTCCTGCCTTTAGTGGGCTCAATACGCTCGATGCAAATAAGATATATGGGTCTAATGGGGTCCTTCCTGTTGTCCTTGTGCTTCTGTGCTTACATTTATCATAGTAAACTATTTCATCACTGTCTGTTGACTTGTACCTTTACTTCTTGCTGGAAGTTTGCTCACATTCAGCCATTCCTAAGAAGGATGACCATTCCCAGTCCTCTAACTATCGAGTCTTTTTTTAACATCCTGCATTTCAATTTTTATTATATTTTTCATACATTTTTTTAAATTAAACCACCACTCCTATCATAACCTTTTTTCTGATTGTCAGTATGGATTCCACCAAGGATGCTCCATTGGCAATCTTCACACCTTCCTTTCACACAGTACTCCTGGTCATCCTCCTTTCGGGACTTCGATGAAAGCATGCTATTGTACTTGACATCTGAAAGACTTGCAGTCGAGTATGGCATAAACCTTTGATTTTCAAACTGCCCTCTTATGGTTTCTATCCTTCCATCTGTGCCTTCATCTCTAGCTTTCTTCCTGGTCGTTCAATAGCTGCTGTTGTAGATGACCACCGTTCTTCTCCTAGAGTTATTAATAGTGGTTGTTCCTCGGGGTTCTGTCCTATCACAAACTCCTCCTTATATTCACCAATGACTTCCAAAGCTGCACTTCTCACCCTATCCACCCATATGCTGATGACCCCATCCTTCACCTTTCCATCTGCGTTTGCAGCGTCTATCTCAGCAGTTACTTCAACAAACAAGATATGAGGCTATGGCACACTTAATGTCTGACTTGGTGCTTATCTCAGACTGGGGCAAAAGTAATCTTGTTTTTAATGCATCGAAGACTCAGGTATTACATCTTTCGATCCGTCTTAATCGTTTGTATGAATGTCCCTTAATTTTTAATAATATCCAAGTCCATCCTGCATCATTAAACGTACCTGAGGTTTCATTCTCTCTGGATTTATTTTGGAAAAATCATATTACCTCTTTTGTAGAAGCTGCGTCCAAGAGATTATCTGTGCTAAGCCAACTTTGTGGCTTCTTTATCCCTGTACAGCTGTTGACTTGATACACGGGTTTTATTCACCCCTGTGTAAAGTACAACTCTCATGTGTGGGGAGGCTCCCCACATACAGCTGCTCTCAACAAGGTGGAGTCAAAGGCTTTTCATCTCATTAGTTCTCCTCTTTTTAGTCATTTCAAGTGCTGTCTCTTCACGGCACTGTTGCATCTTTTTTTCTTTTCTTTTTCATCGTTACTTCAATGGTCACTGCTCCTCTGAACTCTCTGCTTGTATCTCCTCCACCACTACGTCGGAAGCGTAGCACTCGTCTGGCAGCAAATTCTCATCCCTTTTCTGTCCACCTCTCTAAAGCAAGGGTTAACAGTGACTCCTCGTCTTTTTGTATACAACAGGTCAGTTCTGGAACTGTCTTCAATTATCTATATTTCCTATTGCTTATGACCTCCGATCTTTTAAACACAACGTGTCCACGCATCTCGAAATGAACCGACCTTGAATCTGGCTGTTTTTTTTTTTTTTTCCCTCGGATTGAGCAATCTTGTGGGCTTCCAGCATTTGATTCCTTCTTCCTGGCATTAAAAACAACTGAGAGTTATTATGGACGCCTGATTACGTTGATGGTGGTGTAATTAACTCTTTAATTGTCAGAACAACTCTTGTATTCAGCTTCAGGCAACGCCTGCTTATTTTATTAATATGAGAATGAATCCCGGGGGCATATTCTCATGAATTTAGAAGGCTTCTGCCACCTCTTTCTTAGCGATTTATTCTTCCCATTACACCTACTGTAAACACTGTCTTGTAAGTTATTCTTTTCGTTTCAGTAGCGACATGGATTGTATACATAACAATGTACACCTTTCCCATTCCGATTTGTTGTTCATATTACACCTAATAACTCTCTTGTTTGTTACTCATGCCTGTTCATTACCGGCAAAGGCTACAGACATAAAACAAGACCAGAGTGAAGTGTTGTCTGCAGAAATAAACTGTTAAGGATGAAGTACAAGGCAGACCCCCCACACCATCACTACGATGACTTTCTGCTATAATCATACAATCAGGAGATTATTTCAATCACCTTACAACGATCTCTTGCAGCGAGAAGGTTGATGATGGCTATTATCTAACTCCTGAAATTCAAAACATGTCTCCTGACCTGAAAAAAGTCGTCTAATGGTGGGAAGAACATGTTTTAAAAAAATGCATCTTCTGACTACAGGGTTTACTGACGAGAATATGAAACATAGGAGTCTTTATTTGTATCTGGCATAGACTTGACAGTCCATAACCTAAGGCCCAGCTGTACTCCTACATGCCACGCCCCTTCAGATGTCACCACTTTGGTGCAAATATCTACTGTTCATTCTGAATCCATTCAGGGACTCTTTATTCAGGGCTTGTGTAATAATATTAGCAGGGGTACTTTTATTACTTATCTACTGTTCTTGTGGCAGATCTGTGAAATTTGTTCCAACGATATTTAAATAATCAAACCGTTCCCTGCCCCGTCCTGGAATCGAACTTGCGTCCTTTCGGACAGCATCTTACTTCTCTAACCACATGGCCACTACATTAGAGATATCTCATTCAGTCCACTAACTTTTTGCTTTAGTATATTGTTGTTACCCTGTGTTGATTTTATTCGTTAGGAAGGACTTTTATTAATGAATGGTTTGTGAAGGTTTTATCTATTTTCGCTGACTCTAAGACTCTCTCTAAAAGATACAGACTCGACAGAAGGCAGCAAAAATAAAATGACAAATGTGACACTGGAGTGAAGAATGAAGTAAAAAAAAAAAATGGTTGCAGGAAGGAAAGAATTAAATACATCACTGATTGATGTGATAACCCTTTCAGTCCGAGGAAGAAGTGTTATTAATTCATTCCCACTGCCACCAGATGACATTAATCAGCTTGGGCAAATGAAGGTGTTAATGGAGGCTGTATCTAAACCATTCTATTCGAAAAGTCTCGAAAGTTGAATGAAATAGTGAAGGGGTAGTACGAGCGAATAATTTATAAGTCACTGGAGTTAGGTGGCTATAGTACTGAACAGCAGAGTGTGTGTGTGCAACGTACCGAGTTCTGCAGCAGTGTGTCTGGGTTGGCGGCCACCTCGCGGTACCACACAATCCACAGGCTGTTGTTGGCCACGAAACTCATGAACAGGTTCTTGTGCAGCCGAATACGGGTGCACTGCAGCGACCTGGCCGGGGGAGAGTGGGGGAAATGTGGACACCATGTGTGATATAGAGATATTATACAGATCAAGTATTTGAGGCATTTATTACACACACACACACACACACACACACACACACACACACACACACACACACGAAGCGACACAATAAACATGGCGCGGTTCACAATGCAATTTGAGGTCTGTTATTGTGGAAGGCATTAAACTCAGCAGCAAGTAATCAATGGACCAATGCCTGTGGGAAATATGATGATGGATATCCCACTTCGGTGTTTTTCTCTTCCCTGGATATAGATCCTGCCCACCCCATTCATAATAGTTGGAATGGGATGGTGATGATGATGATGATGACAATCCCTTCCCATATTAACCCATTCACCACGACGACGTCCTTTATATTATATTCTTGCAACTTACATACGATATTAATCAGTGTAGGAAAGACTTTACTTTGAAGGGGCTAAGCATAGCCTCTCTTGACCTCTTCACTGCTAGGGAACTTTCCCACATTGAACAAAATCGTCCAGCCACAACAAAAATAAAAGAAAGTTACAAGCGTCCACACTTGAAGGTGTGAAATGTGCCCGAGCGAGTAAGCTTGTTGTTGTTTTAGACAAACGACAATGAACTGCGCCGTCCTGATTGTCTGATACTAGTGTATACTTTGAAATGATATGTCTTGTTTCAGAATATGCAAACTAACCGTTTAGGGGCTTTGAACCCTTATGCCAAAAAAAAGCTGGTTGAAGCACCTGACTCAGCTTTTGTGCTCAATTCTGCTTTTCATTTTAATACTTTTAAGCACTATGCTGGGAGTTTTGAGAAAAGCACCTTAAATAATGTCTGCTGCTGTTACATAACCTTTCATACCATGGTCGAAGGTTTGTGGTAGTTTTAATAATTTTTGAGAACTTCCAACGGTGTGTGTAGGTCGGTTGTAGCTTCAATAATATCCGAGAGACCACAATTTTACTGCTGATTTGGTGATTTTATTATTATTATTTTTTTTAGCAATTTGGTGACGAATGTTGAGAAATGTCACTTAGGTGACAACTATTGCTTTCTCATAAACTTTCTGTGGATGTTCACAGAGCCTCTGTAGCTTTAATATTCTCAGAAATAACAAACATTGCGTGCTGTTTGATACTCCATTTTTTTACATATTTTTTCATCACATGGTTGGAAACAAAAAAGTATGAAACACATTACTTATGCATAAGTTTTCAAACGATGCGTTTAAACCAGCTGCAGTTTTGGTAGTTTCTAAATTTAACACCTTTGGTGCTATGTGTTATACACGTGGCTGGAGTTGGAGGGAGAAGGGGAATATTTTTCTCGAGAAGAGTTGGATGTTCACCTCTTCGTGTCCCACTCTCACCCACCCAACCATACATCCAACGCGTGAAGATTTTACTTAGCTGAGAATACGTTATAGAGTTTGAGTGTTAATACTGTCACTGTTTACCATCTCATGGTCGGGACAACTTTAGAACTTTATTCCATCTAATGCCAGACGATTTTATCCTGGCGAGAGTAAGTTATAGGAGTCTGTAAGTAAAATAACCAGGAAGCAATTGCGAAAGGATTTAAATACACAATGATATGTTGTGACGTCAAGAATAATAATGGTAAAAAAAAAAACTTCCACACCATTAGAATGTGACCAAACGAGCAAGATTGTATTTTTTGTCTTTTTTGACTACATCTGGCTCTTTTTGGAAAATGACTGGTACCAACGTAAGGTAATTTGCATGACAGCTTCAAAAAGGTACGACATGTCATGATTGGCCAAATGGTCATGGGGGGGGGGGGGAATGACGCATTGTTCTTGCAGAAGGGAAAGGTTTGGGTGTCATCAATTATAGTTTGCTCTTAGTGGGGAAAAATCTAGCTTTCTCTGGAAGGCAATCTTCATGGCAATGTGAAAATGATATACCATGCCACACTGGTTAAACTGCTGAGAAGGCAACACAGTTTTGGTGTACTTCAGTCAGGAAAAGTTACAAGCCACTTGCGGCAAGACTTTCACGCGACAGTTTTGGCCTGAAGTGGTGTTTTCCCTCACTTCGCTCGCCCGAACAGCAACATAATAATAATAATAATAATAATAATAATAATAATGATGATGATGATGATGATGATGAGGAGGAGGAGGAGGAGAAGGAGGAGGAGGGGGAGGAACTCAGAGAGTGCAACATACGCACCCTACAAGTGGTTTGTGCACCAAATATTTAAGGTTGCCATCTGACCCTGACCACTGATCAATTGTTCGAAGATCGATTTACAGTGCCTCATTCTTGCCCGACCATGAACCCTTCCACTAAGCATGGTCCAAGTTGGTTTAAAACAGTCCAGTTGACCTTGTTCTGTGACCTTGACAGTTGATATATTGTTTTCAATATCAGTTCTGTTCATTCATGGCAGACCCTTAATCTTTCAACAAAGTTTGGTCGAAATAGAAAAAAAAAAAAAAAAAAAGTTTAATTTATTAGGTCGAACATTTGACCTTATCCAGTGAACTTGAGCTTTGGCGGATTGTTGTCAAAACTTAATTACTTTCACAAAACCCGGTCTAAGAATTGTTTATGATGATCGTGCCATGTTACCATGACGCTTGATCTTTCCCTGTGACCTTGATCTTCCATTGTCCTCAAAATCGAATCCTTCTATCCTTGCTTAGCTTGAATCTTTGCACAAAGATTGTCCAGATTGGATGAAAACTGTTTTAAGTTGAACTTAGCGTGTGACCTTGACCATTGACCTATTGTTAAAAAAAAAAAAAGTCACCTCTTGGCTGATCCTGAATATTATCCTCAAAATTAGGTTAAAACAGATCAAAACTTTTAAAAACTACTTTTTTTTTTTTTTTCAAACACACGTACAAGCTGAATTTTTATCTTGTCCCGTGTCCTTGACCTTAGACTGATTGTTCTCAAAACTGAATCCCTTTGTTCTTGCCTTACCTTGAACACTTCCACCCTTCCACCAGATTTGATTTAAATCGTATAATAACTAAGTTATTATGTTCACACACACACACACACACACACACACACACACACACACACACACACAACAAGAACTGGTATGTAAATGACCTGACGGCAAGAAAGAATATAATATATGAAGCGTCACGACGACGAGAAAAAAAAAATGAATAAAAAATGAAACCAAGCCTCGTGATACAAATGACGTCAAGGCAGTACAAATAAAACACAACAGATTTCAGCGAAAAAAAGAATAAAATACATAAGGCATGACAGCAGCAAAAGTATTAACATAAACGACGCCTTAGAACAAAGAATTTCTCTCTCTCTCTCTCTCTCTCTCTCTCTCTCTCTCTCTCTCTCTCTCTCTCTCTCTCTCTCTCTCTCTCTCTCTCTCTCTCTCTCCAGCCTACATATTGTGCAGTGCTCCAGTAATTGAAATATTAACTTCAGGAGGAGACTCCTGGGATAAATGTAAAACATACATGTTCAAAGAAAATATGTTGCATTCACTACGGCTGTGTAATAAATGGCATTTAAATCTGTATTGTGGTAATGGGATATCCACTTCCACCCTATGTCGCCAGTCTCTCTATTCTTCAATACATATTCTTACTGAGAATTTGCAAGCAATAATAAAACAGTGCTCCATGAAGAGTCAAACCTGACAGTATAGTAATAAAGAGTATGGAAGGCGGTAACACAGGGTGGAAGTGGATACAGTATGTTCCCCCTTCCTACCATTTAAACTTAAATACCTTTACACCATAGTCGTTGTGAATCCGACATTTGTTCATAATATATTTATGTCTTAGGATGACCCTAGGAATCACTTCCTGAAGCTGGTACGTCAACTCGTGGGACATCCTCTTTGTATGCGTGTCTATATCTATATATCTATCTATGCATCTGTCTATATAGATAGATAGATATCAGGTTGATTAAACACTCTAAGAGCTAGGCCTCGCAGCCACCTCACCGCTGCTGGTCTATAAGGTGTGAGAGCACCACACGTATAGTGATGTTTCCTTTCGGATTCCAACACTATATATGGTGCTGTCACACCTTTTAGATCCGCAGCGGCCACGTGGCTACGAGCCACCTCTCGTTTTAATAGATCTGATGGTATACTGCAATCTGTCATTACACACACACACACACACATACACACACACACACACACACACACACACACACACACACACACACACACACACACACACACACACACACACACACAGTTGAACTAACCTGAAGTAGCAGAAAATGACGAGTGATATAGCCAAGGCCAGGAGGGAGACGGAGTACCCGCTGATGTAGATTGTGTTCACCATCTGCCGCATCTGTGGGGAAGTAGGGCTGAAGTACACTGGCTTGGACTGGTGGTGTGGTGTGGTGATGTGGTGTGATGGTGTGATGTGGTGCGGTGTGATGGGCGTGCTGCTGTGGAGAGAGGTGAGGCAGGGTGGTGTGGTGTGGTGTGGTATGGTGTGGAGTATGGTGAGGAGGGTGGTGTGATGTGGAGCAAGGTGAGGTAGGATAGTGTAGCATGTAAAACGGTGGTGTGGTGTGTTCTGGAGAGAGGTGAGGCAGGGTAATGTGGTGTGGTGTGGTGTGGTGTGGAGAGAGGCGAGTCAGTGTGGTGTGGTGCAATAGTATTAACAGAGGTGAGGATGGATGGTGTCGAGTGATGGTGTGGTGTAGGAAGAAGTAAGGAAGGGTAGTGTGGTATGGAAAAATGTGAGAAAGGATGGTGTGGTGTAATGGTTTTGGTGTTGTGGTGTGGTGCTGTGACAGTGAAGTAGTGTGATGATGTTGCTGCGGACATCTGTGGAGTGGCAGTGTGAGGTGGTGGTGTATATGATGGTGTGGTATTGTTGTGGTGTATGAGTGGAGTGATGGTGCGGTGTGTTATTGTGTGATGCACCGGTATGGTTTGGTGGTGTAGACTGGTGGTGTGGAATGGTGATGTCGATCGGTCGTGGGGTACGATGGCGTGGTGTGGAGTGGCGGTGTGGTATGAAGGTATGGTGATGAAGAGTGGTGGTGTTGTGTGGTGTGTTGGAATGCTGTGGTGATGTCTAGTGATACTAAAGTGATGGTGTGATATGTCAGCGTGGTGTGATGTGGTGATGTGTCCTGGCGGTGTGGTAGGATGGTGTAGTGTGGTGATGTGATGTGGTGGTGTATATTGGCGGTGTGGTGTGTTGTGGTGTGGTGGAACACTGTGGTGGTGTTTTGTGGTGGAACGTTGTGGGGGTGTGCTGTGGTGATTTGGAGTGGTAGTGTGGTGTGGTTTGTGTTATGCTGCAATCTTGTATTTAACCTCTTACTGCGGTTAGTCCTTCCTGAACTGAAAAAAGTCGCCTGGAGGTATATAAAGAATATACTAAAAGAGGAACTCTTGGTCTGAAGAGGTTAGTGGTGCTTGTTTGTGACCCTTCAGTATACAGTGGTCTCATGTAAGCAGACTGACATCATGCAGCGCTACCAACACACCCGCTACAAATCCAAAGCCATGCGGCTGCGGCTAGGTCTCTCTAAAGTTAGCACCCCATATATCTCGCCTCGGTCTGCATGTGCGAGTATCCAGATGGCAACTGTCATTATTGCTGCATCTCCGAGGCAGTCCAACACTTTTTACTTGATTGTTCCCGCTGCCATGGGGTTCGAGTATCACTTCGGGAAATCATTAATAGACAAGTAAGTTAATTTGATATCTGTCATATTCTAGTTGGGGGAGACTTCCCAACCTGCAATCTTAGCAGGATAGCTTCAGCTCTCGCAACTTTTATCTCTGCCACAGGGTGGCTAACTGGTCTTTAATACCACCGTGAATCCACAAAATCATCACTGTTTTATGAAGACCTAATAACAATTTACAGAATTAATGACCCTCCACAGCATACCCACACACAGTATTTACCAAACAGTCATTATTATTTGGAAACTCAAAAATTATTTAATCATTTTCTAACCCTCCTATATCTAACCGTAATTCAAGCACTCTTGTGCAATGTTCTGAGATCCCTAAGCCCTTGTAAGCTGTACAATGTGGGGAAAAGAGGAAGAAGTATGAAATTACTACGTGTTGAGATTAAAAACGTTGCAGACCCACATGCTGTATCTGTTTCCGAAGACGACGTCCAGGCCTTTGGTGCGGATCTCACAGAAAAAAAAAAAAAAAAGGTTTTCCATCTGTCAGTTCGTGCACGCTGTACAGGTGGCAACTGTGGACCGGTTTTGGCCAATGAGGTGTCAAATGAATCCTCCCTAGTCAATAGTGTGGCCTCATCATAGTGAATGACACACTCAGGTCAACTTCATAGTCACGGTGACAAAAAAGAGAAAAGAAAACAAAGAAAAATTGTTCAAGCAAAACAGGTGTGAATCCCCCGTCTATTGTGCTATGTATGTCACAGCTAGCCAGCCAACCAACAGCCGTCCCCTCGCTCCCTCCCCAGCTTGCCCGCTCTCAGCCCACTGACATTTTTCTTTCTCCTTTTCTTTTATTGAAATAGATAGATAGATCAATATATAGATAGACAGACAAACAGACAGATAGTTAGTTTGAATGGTCACCAAGGATGAGGAGACATCCCAAAATGCATAAAAAAGGCATACCCATGAGACTAATACGTCTGGGATAGGAAGCGCACTCCAAAAACGAGCAAAATAACTTTCAAAACCCTTGTCCAGTGCTCTAGACACCATCAGCAATGCTAACCTGAAAAATCCCAGCGACCACACAGACCGGCTTAAAACCAAGGATTTACAAAACAATGTAATAGTAAGTTTTTTACATAAAGTCCTTATTCATCAATGTGCAAGTAGAAGGTGCCCTGTGAGCAGTGGAGAGAGAGAGAGAGAGAGCGTTTGGAGGATTACACAGAAGATAAACCTCAGCCAGTACCGAGGGAAGACTTCATGAAACTTGTCTCACTGTGTGTGGGATTATGAGTGTTTGTTTTTGACGGAGAAGACTATGTACATCACAAAGGCCTAGCCATGGACTCCTCCGTCAGTGTTGTCATGGCCTGCCTCAACACGGAGACACTGAGGAATGACAATTACAAACGAATTATGGGTAGCGAATCTACATGGTTCAGGTATGTTTATTATGTGCTAGCTCAATGCCAAGTGGAACAGATATAGGGACTTAATTAAGAATGATGAACTGTTCAGACAGTAATATCCAGTTCACAGTACAAAAAGAAAATAACGTACCATATTTAGATACCATGATATGGAGAAATGGTTCTTCAATCTGTACATGGATGGGGTAATAAAAGAGGTACAAGGTAGGGTAGTGGATGTTGGAGTGGCCCTGGTGAGAGAGGATAGTGTTTGGAAACTCCCTGTACTGTTGTTTGCAGATGATACTGTGTTGTTGAGTGAAGACGAAGGGGAGCTGCAAGGCTTGGTGGATGAGTTTGAGAGAGTGTGTAAGAAACGGAATCTAAAGGTGAATGTAGGGAAGTGTAAAGTGATGGTCTTTGAGAGGGTGAAGTCAGTGAATGTACAGCAAGGTTGGATGGTGAGGAATTGGAAAATGTGAGTACGTTTAAGTACTTGGGTAGTGTGATGAGTAAGGATGGAGGTTTGGAGGGTGAAGTGCTTGAAAGGGTACAGCAGGGAAGAAAGGTTGCTGGTTCTTTGAAAACAGTGATAAGAAACAGGGAAGTGAGCATGTAAGTGAAAAAGTTACTACATGACAGTATTGTGATACCAACTCTAACGTATGGAAGTGAAGCTTGGACATTGCTGGAAGGACACAAGTCAAGAGTGAGAGCAGTGGAAATGAGTTATTGAAGAGGAGCCTGTGGAGTCACATGGAGAGACAGGCTGACGAATGAGGATATAAAGAAGCTTTGTGGTGTGGATGTGGATGTGATAGCAAGCCTTATGAAGAACACACTGAGGTGGTTTGGCCATGTGGAGAGAATGGAGGGTGAAAGACTGACGAAGAGAGTGTATGTGAGTGAGGTGGAGGGGGGAAGAGGGAGGGGGAGGCCGAGGATGAGATGGAGGGATGGGGTGGAAAGGTATATGAGAGAGGGGGGTGTGAGTTGGGAGCAGGGCAGTGAAATGGCGGGGGACAGGGCAACTTGGAGGCGATTTGTTTATGGCCACCCCAAACGGGATTGAGGCGTCTGGCAAGAGATAGATAGATAGATATGGAGAAAAGATTGGAATGTAAAATTCTCGCTTTATAGAAAGCCAGCCAAAAAAGACGATTTCGTTCATTATCTCTCCAATCACAGTAACAGAACGAAATCTGGCTTAGTGACAATTTTTTTCTTAGAAGAGTAATGTAACTACATCAAAGAAGCAATTAAAAAGTCATGTTACCCTGAAGGTTGGTTATAAGACTCAAAAATAAAGCAGAAAGGATAATGAGAAGAAACGGAAGTTATAATATGAACGTGAATATTGCGAATGAAAGATACATATTTGCCCCAAACTCGGACAAGGTTTTCGTAAAAGGTGACTAAGTAAATAAATCAGGATTAAGAATAGCTCTTTCATCAGGGGTAAAGTTCAGCCAACCGATAGAAAGGAAACGTGATAATAACATTAATGAGAACAGTGTTATTTATAGTATACACTGTAATGGTTGCCCAAAAGTATATATAGTATAGGTGAGACCGGGAGGGGTCTTGCGAAGTGACTAACGGAATATAAGGCAGATGTGCCTGGTCATATCACCTTAACTTTCTTAGTCCTGTATATAGACCAGTGCCAACTGTCAACATCTACCTAAATAGCAGGAATTTACGAGTTTAATGAAGGTGTTCAGAAAAGCTTTAAAGGCCGCACATGTATTTGTACAGAGGAAGTCACTAATTACAGAGATGGCTTTATGCGTTGGTCGGCCACTGCGGTAGGTGTAGCTTTGTCTTTACCAAGTGGGAGGGGAAGAGTGAGTTATTAGGTATAGGAAGGAGCCGGGTTAGGTCACGGTAGGATTATCAGGTTAGGTCAACACAACAGAGGAGGACAGCCAGTCAGCATTAGACACGACAAAGGTCCTAGGGACGTCCTGTGTATAAATACCTCTGATTTCCTTACTTGTGTACAGTCACTCTGAGGGTGAACTCTGTGTAGTCCGAAGCGTTAGAGGAATAATGAAGGTAACCTCTTCCTCCCACCCATTCCTACACACACACACACACACACACACACACACATTATATATATATATATATATATATATATATATATATATATATATATATATATATATATATATATATATATATATATCAGCCGTGGCTCAGATGGTTAGAGCGCTCCGCTCTGACCCAATGGTCGGAGGATCGAATCCACCCAAGGGTCATTGGTAGACATCAGGAGGGGCATCGGGTCATAAAATGCTACACGCTCCAGTCCAAAGTCCTCTACCCAGGGGCAACGCCTTAGCCCTTCGGGGATACCTGGCGTAAAACCAAATTATTATTATTATATATATATATATATATATATATAATATCATCATCATCAGCCGTTTGAGTATCCACTGCAGGACCGGCCTATCCCGACCGACGTCGGGACGATACAGCCAATGTATCTCTACCAAGTGGCTTAGGCTGTCTGGTAGAGATTGTATGTAGGGTGAGAAGTGTTTGTAAGTGTAATTGTAGTGTTGGAGTGGCTTTAGATGTATGTGTAGTCTGTGAACCAAGTGTAATCGGCCCGCGCAAGCCGACTGGGTGAAAGCATACTTTTATAGTAAGCGACACTGGTTCAACCACAACACCCCTTGTGTTCATATATATATATATATATATATATATATATATATATATATATATATATATATATATATATATATCTATATATATATGTATATATTGTTACATAGCCTATGATTTCATCATCCTTTGTGTAATTTTAACGCACAGTATGCTGCATGTTTGATCACGAGCGTGTTCTGCCTCAGTCACCCCCTTCTACCGTTATAGTAGAGTAAGTCGTCCTTTCTGTTGTTCAGAATAGGATTGTCAGCTCTTTGTCCCCATGGCTTCATTTGCGCGTCCTTCATACAAGTTGTATCAAGCTCTGCTGGCCCCTATATAATGAGCTCAGTCTCTGCATTATTGCCACTTAGATCTACTCCTCATTTTGTTCACATCTCTGTCCTCCCCTGTACAGTTATTACTGTGAGTGCTCAGGAAGTCTCCAACCATCTAGCAGCTGTGTGTAATTTGAGTATAAGTGTTATTGCATTTTGTTCTTGTACTGTATAGCATAAGTTGTTAATTTGTAGGCCTAATGAGGTTTTTGTAATTTATGTAAAGGTTCTTTACGTCAGTCATCATTAATATTATTTTGTATCTGTAATAATTTATCTTGCATTAACTGAGCATTACCCAGTGTATTTTAATTTTATCAGGGCTGACTTAGGTAAATTTACTCTTGCTAATTTCGTGTTAATAGAGGCTATTGCAGTTAACCATATATTTAACCTGTTTTTTGCCATTACATTATCCTTATGAGTCCTGAATGTTTTGTTGTTAGTTTGTGCATTAAACTTTAACTTGTAATTTTACCTAACTTTTTTTGTTTGAACCTGGAACTTTACGGGACAGTAGTGATTTTTTAGTATTCTCACTTAAAGTGTACATTATCTTTCTCTGTTCCGTAACATAAATTTGGCGACCTCATATCAGGATATTCAGGATATTAACATAAGGATATTGCTTGATATTTTGTGACTGTTACTTATTCATGATGTCTACTATTACTACACTTGATGAAGCCAAAGATTTTTTGTCAAATGTGCAAACAGTGTTGGATGTAGAAAACAGAACAAAGAATGAACTTAAGCTTGTTGCTCAACAATTGGGAATTGCTATTCGCTCTCATCATTCTAAAGATCAAATTGTTGACATGATTAATGAAAGCTTGTTTAATGTAACTCCTCCAAATGAGCAAACACAGATTGAATTAGCTAAGTTACAGCTAGCCCTGCAGGAGGCTCAGGCTAAGGAGGCGGAGACTCGTGCTAAGGAGGCTGAAGCACAAGTTCAACTTGCCAGAATTCAGGCAGACCATGAGTATCGCATGAAACAAGGTGGAACTGGATCATCTAGCTTTGATGATTTTGATGTGGTTAAAAATGTTAAACTTGTCCCTCCTTTTAATGAATCTGATTTAACAAAGTATTTTCAGTTGTTTGAGAGGGTAGCTACAGGTTTTAATTGGCCCAAAAAGTATTGGCCAGTACTCCTTCAAACTGTTCTCACCGGTAAAGCTCAAGTAACTTATGCATCTTTGCCTCAGGATCAATCTGATAATTATGATGTAGTTAAGAGCTTGATTCTTAAGGCCTATGAGCTTGTTCCTGAAGCCTATAGAGTAAAATTTAGGACAACTTACAAGCAAGATAAGCAATCCCATGTTGATTATGCAAAAATCAAAGAAGATCTGTTAGACCAGTGGTTAAATTCTAAGAATGTGGATTCTGATTTTGGTAAATTTAAGCAGATGATTTTGCTGGAGGACTTCAAGAGGTGTATTTATAAAGATGTAAGCCTATATCTTGATGAGAAAAGAATAGATAATTTGTCCGATGCTGCAGTTTTAGCTGATGAATATGTTCTCACTCACAAGAGATATTCTAAAGAAAAAGGGAAAGCTGAGAGTAAGTACGTTGCCTCTACTAAGAGTACAGGTAACAGGAAAGAGAATAAAGATGATGTTTCTCAGGAAGTAAATACCAGCTCCACCTCTAGATTTCAGAAAAGTAAATGTACTTATTGTACTAAGCTTGGTCATACTACGGAGAAATGTTTCAGAAGACAGCATGATGTGAACAAAAAGGAGTCTTTAAATATTCAGTCAATTGGTCTAGTGTCCACTCTTGAGAGTTCCCAGAATTCTTTAACTGAGTTAACTGAACCTGCTTTGAGGGGTAACTTAAATTCTCATGATGGAGCTCCTCTTTTGAGCAGTAACGTGGGTGACACTCTCAAGAGTTCATGTGCTAATTTCCTGTCTGATGGTTTTGTTAGTCCTCTGGACAGTAATGACAGGAAATCAGTTAAAATATATCGTGATCCAGGTGCTTGCCAATCCCTTATGCTGACCAGTGTTCTAGGCTCTAATGTTAATTCCTCTGATGAAACTGTAATCTTACAAGGTGTTGGGAATAATTACTTCTCTGTCCCTCTGTGCAGAGTGAATTTAGAGTCTGGTTTTGTTAATGGTTCCGTTATGGTTGGGTTGGTTGAGACACTCCCAATGTCAGGTGTAACTTTCTTACTGGGAAATGATATTGGTGGAAGTCAAGTGTGTCCAGCTCCTCAGTTGTCTAGTGAGCCAGTGGCTGCGACCCAGGACTGTGATGTCCCTGATGTGTTCCCTGCATGTGCTGTCACTAGGGCTAAGTCTAAAGTTACTGGTGATTTAGAGGATAATGATGATGATGATGTTATCCTAACTGACACTTTTCTTGCTAATTTGGACCACTCACCAGATGAGGCAGTACCCCGTAGTGTTGATAATTTGTCTCGTCAAGAGTTGGTTGAGTTGCAGGTTGCTGACCCTGAGTTGAAAGGTCTAGCTAACTCTGCTTGCAGTGAGGAAGAGTCAGCTGGTGCTTCTACTTGTTATTATATAAAGTCAGGAGTACTTATGAGGAAGTAGAGACCCCCAGCAGCATCAGCCGACTGTGAATGGGAGGTTGTACATCAAGTTGTCATCCCTCGTGTTTGTAGGCAGGATATCATTAGAGTGGCTCATGATTCCAGTTTGGCAGGACACCTTGGAGTGAGGAAGACTGTGGCACGCATTTTGAAACACTTCTAGTGGCCAGGTATCTTCAGGGATGTTTCCTGGTATTGTAAGTCTTGTCACACCTGTCAAGTTGTGGGGAAGTGTAATCAGACCGAAAAGGTTGCACCTCTAGTTCCCATTCCTCCTTTTGAGGCGCCTTTCACCCGTGTGTTGGTGGATATTGTGGGCCCTCTTCCTAAGACTTCTTCAGGATTTTCTTATGTGTTGACCCTGATTGATATGGCTACTCGTTATCCTGAAGCCATTCCACTTAGAAATATCTCAGCAAAGAACGTGGTTAAGGAAATGCTAGGGTTCTTCACAAAGTTTGGTCTGCCCAAGGAGGTACAGTCCGACCGGGGAAGTAATTTTGTCAAATGTTTTCAAGCAGTCTCTGAAAGAGTTGGGCATCACCCAGATCACGTCTTCAGCTTACCGTCCCCAGACCCAAGGAGCGTTGGAGAGATATCATCAAACACTCAAATCGATGCTCAAGAAATACTGTTTGGAACATCAGAAAGACTGGGATAAAGGTCTTCCATTTGTTGTATTTGCCGCAAGAGAATCTCCAAATGAATCACTGGGCTTCTCACCTTTTGAACTATTGTTTGGCCATGAAGTAAGAGGACCCCTTAAGCTACTCAAGGAATGCTGGCTGTCAGAGGAAGATGACGTCAACCTGCTGGAGTATGTGATGAAGTTCAAAGAACGGCTGTCCACTGCTTTACAGCTGGCGAGAGAGAATTTAGGAGCTGCTCAGGAGAAGATGAAGACTTGGTATGATAAGAAGTCCAGGTTACGCCACTTTCAGCCAGGAGATCAGGTTTTGATTCTGCTACCAGTGCATGGGCAACCTCTTCAAGCCAAGTTTAGTGGTCCTTATTTCGTGGAGAAGAAACTCAGTGATGTCAACTATGTCATCGCCACACCAGATCGTAGAAAGAACAAGCAACTATGTCACATCAACATGCTAAAGTTATATCACAGGCGGGACGAAAATAATCCAGTCTGCACTGTAGCTGTTCCACCCGAGTCTGCAAGTGAAGCTCTCCCATGCAGTATGAGCCTGAGTGATAGTTTGGGGAAGAATCCTGATATCTTGAATGATCTCCAGACTAAGCTTTCTCACCTGCCTCCCGAGGAGGGGCAGGAGTTTTCGGCATTACTGCAGGAGTACCCGCAAGTGTTCCGTGCCACTCCAGGAAGAACCACTGTGTTGATGCATGATGTCGATGTTGGAGACGCAAAGCCAATTAAACTGCCTCCTAACCGTGTGAACCCAGTGAAAGTTCCTCTCATCCAGAAGAAGCTTGGCTACCTGTTGGACCATAAGATGATTGAGCCCTGTCAGAGCGAGTGGAGTTCTCCTGTCACTCTAGTCCCTAAGCCAGGTGGTTCACAGCGGCTTTGCATCGACTACAGACGTGTTAATCAGATAACCAAAACAGACACTTACCCTCTCCCTCGCGTGGAAGATTGCATAGACAAGATCGGAAAGGCTAGGTACATAAGTAAGTTTGATTTGTTAAAGGGATACTGGCAAGTACCTATGACTGAACGTGCTAGGGAGATCTCATGTTTTGTAACACTAGGAAAGACTTTTGCATGTTCCGTAATGCCATATGGTATGAAGAATGCACCAGCCACATTTCAGAAGCTCATGAATGTTGTAACAGAGGGTTTGGCAGGGTGTGTTGTTTATATTGATGATGTATTAATCTTCAGTGACAACTGGAAAGATCACCTATGCCATGTCAGTAAATTTCTTGAGCGTTTGGTTCATGCTAATCTTGTAGCTAATTTATCAAAGTGTGAGTTTGGTCCAGCTAAAGTTCAGTACCTTGGGTACGTAATTGGTGATGGACATGTTGCACCGCCAGGAGCTAAGGTTCAGGTTATAAGTGATCTTCCCAGACCTAAAAGTAGGAAAGAGCTACAAAGATTTTTGGGAATGGTAGGTTATTACAGGAGATTTGTTCTTAACTTTTCTATTCTTGTATCACCACTTACAGACCTACTGAAAAAGGGAGTTAAATTTGTCTGGACCGATAACTGTGAATCCTCTTTCAACAAACTTAAAGCCATCCTATTAAGTCAGCCAGTGCTCGCTACTCCATATTTTGCTAAGCCTTTTAAGATGGCTGTTGATGCAAGTGATACAGGAGCTGGGGCTGTTTTGCTGCAAGAGGATGATCAGGGTATTGAACACCCTGTATCTTATTACAGTAAGAAGTTCACTCCACCTCAAAAGAACTACTCAACTATTGAGAAAGAGCTTTTGGCCTTGATTTTGGGTTTACAGCATTTTTCATTTTATTTGTGTTCTGGTTTTGACCCCATAGTCATTTATATCGATCATAACCCACTGAAATTCCTTAGTAAGTTTAAAGATAAAAATCAGAGATTGACAAGATGGAGTCTACTTCTTCAGGAGTATTCATTAGACATACAACATGTCAAGGGGAAAGAAAATGTTATTGCAGATTGCTTATCTAGACTTTAGACAGATTGTTTTAGAGTAATAAGAAATTTCCTTTGTAAATTTCTTTTTCTTTGTGGGGAGGTGTTACATAGCCTATGATTTCATCATCCTTTGTGTAATTTTAACACACAGTATGCTGCATGTTTGATCACGAGCGTGTTCTGCCTCAGTCACCCCCTTCTACCGTTATAGTAGAGTAAGTCGTCCTTTCTGTTGTTCAGAATAGGATTGTCAGCTCTTTGTCCCCATGGCTTCATTTGCGCGTCCTTCTTACAAGTTGTATCAAGCTCTGCTGGCCCCTATATAATGAGCTCAGTCTCTGCATTATTGCCACTTAGATCTACTCTTCATTTTGTTCACATCTCTGTCCTCCCCTGTACAGTTATTATTATGAGTGCTCAGGAATTCTCCAACCATCTAGCAGCTGTGTGTAATATAAGTGTTATTGCATTTTGTTCTTGTACTGTATAGCATAAGTTGTTAATTTGTAGGCCTAATGAGGTTTTTGTAATTTATGTAAAGGTTCTTTACGTCAGTCATCATTAATATTATTTTGTATCTGTAATAATTTATCTTGCATTAACTGAGCATTACCCAGTGTATTTTCATTTTATCAGGGCTGACTTAGGTAAATTTACTCTTGCTAATTTCGTGTTAATAGAGGCTATTGCAGTTAACCATATATTTAACCTGTTTTTTGCCATTACATTATCCTTATGAGTCCTGAATGTTTTGTTGTTAGTTTGTGCATTAAACTTTAACTTGTAATTTTACCTAACTCTTTGTTTTGAACCTGGAACTTTACGGGACAGTAGTGATTTTTTTAGTATTCTCACTTGGAGTGTATATTATCTTTCTCTGTTCCGTAACAATATATATATATATATATATATATATATATATATATATATATATATATATATATATATATATATATATATATATATATATATATATATACAGAGAGAGAGAGAGAAGTCGTCTTTCTTTTATGTGCTGAAGGATACGTGCATAATAAAACCTCCTGTTGAGAGAATCACACAATCGAACAGAGCAACTGTGACACCTGATATCAGCGCATAACTGTAAATCCCCTGCACACGCCAAGGATCGTAATATGAGAAATCATCTTCGGGACTTTAGTGCGGCAAGCCGCAGGTGACATGTATTATTGTATGTCGGTTATCTCGTGCTTCACACCATTTGAACAAAGAGGAGTGTGAAGTAAGGCGCTTATTCATGTTGATGACTCTGTTACAAACAAAGTAAACAAATCTGTAAGAAGGAGGAGGAGGAGGATGTTCTAGAGGAATCTCCCAAGGCCACAAGAACAAAGACTTTAATACTTTCAACACTAGTACGTCACTCATTTTTTATTCTTTACATTATCAGACTGTTTATTCAGTTTGAGGGATATTTCCAATACAGGGTTATTTAAGTTTATTCCAGACTTCCTTTTTCAAAAAGTATATCCTAGACTAAATAAATTCGTCTACAGAGAGTAAGACTAAAATACACACTGACCTCCTTGAAGTACATGAATTAAGTAAGAGTAATAGATTTGTAAAGAGGAGGAGGAGGAGGAGGAGGAGAAGAAGAAGGTGGTATGGGAACCTGGTAAGCCCAGGAGAACACGACCCCATCACCGTCACCTACCGAGAGGTCATCGAGGTCAACACAGGTGGTGTAGTTGGACCAGGTGAGGTTGGTCTTGGGGTGTCTGAACCAGCGGCCGTCCTCCAGACACTCCCTGTGGGCCATACCTGAGGGCAGACAGGTATGGGGCTTAATTAGTGCACATGTGTGGCTTACGATGGCTTTGGTTAGGTAGGATTAAGGCAGATTAGGTGTGTGGTGTTAGGTTAAGATAATTAGGTTGAAGACAGGATATGTGTGTGTGAGTTTATGTTTCAGTAGGTGTGGTTAATTAGTGCAGTTGTCTGGGATTAGGTTAAGTTAGGCCAGATTAGGTGTACTGGGTTAGGTTTGACTAGATATGAGGTTAGACAAGGACAGGTTAAATACGTTTAGATTTGCTGTGTTAGTCAGTGTAGGTGTGTGGTGTTAGTTTGTGTAGGTGTGTGGTGTTAGTGTAGGTGTGTGGTGTTAGTTAGTGTAGGTGTGTGGTGTTAGTGTAGGTGTGTGGTGTTAGTTAGTGTAGGTGTGTGGTGTTAGTGTAGGTGTGTGGTGTTAGTGTAGGTGTGTGGTGTTAGTGTAGGTGTGTAGTGTTACTTAGTGTAGGTGTGTGGTGTTAGTTAGTGTAGGTGTGTGTTGCTAGTTTGTATAGGTGTGTGGGGTTAGTGTAGGTGTGTAGGGTTAATGAAGGTGTGTGGTGTTAGTGTAGGTGTGTGGTGTTAGTGTAGGTGTGTGGTGTTAGTGTAGGTGTGTGGTGTTAGTGTAGGTGTGTGGTGTTAGTGTAGGTGTGTGGTGTTAGTGTAGGTGTGGTGTTAGTGTAGGTGTGTGGTGGTAGTTAGTGTAGGTGTGGTGTTACTTAGTGTAGGTGCGTGGTGTTAGTTAGTGTAGGTGTGTGGTGCTACTTAGTGTAGGTGTGTGGTGTTAGTTAGTGTAGGTGTGTGTTGCTAGTTTGTGTAGGTGTGTGGGGTTAGTGTAGGTGTGTAGGGTTAATGTAGGTGTGTGGTGTTAGTAAGTGAAGGTGTGTGTTGCTAGTTTGTGTGTGTGGGATTAATGTAGGTGTGTGTTGCTAGTTTGTGTAAGTGTGTGGTGTTAGTGTAGGTGTGTGGTGTTAGAGTATGTGTGTGGTGTTAGAGTATGTGTGTGGTGTTAGAGTATGTGTGTGGTGTTAGTGTAAGTGTGTGGTGTTAGTGTAGGTGTGTGGTGTTAGAGTATGTGTGTGGTGTTAGTGTAGGTGTGTGGTGCTAGTGTAGGTGTGTGGTGTTAGTGTAGGTGTGTGGTGTTAGTGTAGGTGTGTGGTGTTAGTGTACAGTAGGTGTGTGGTATTAGTGTAGGTGTGTGGTTTTGGTGTAGGTGTGTGGTGTTAGTTAGTGTAGGTGTGTGGTGTTAGTTAGTGTAGGTGTGTGGTGTTAGTGTACATGTGTGGGGTTAGTTAGTGTAGGTGTGTGGTGTTAGTGTAGGTGTGTAGTAATAGTCAGTGTAGGTGTGTGGGGTTAGTAAAGGTAAGTGGGGCTAATTAGCAGAGGTGTGTTAAATTTAGATGCCATTATAGGTTTCTTCATTTACGATGGCTATTTTGTTTCAGTCATTTAATTAACTGTTTATGTATCTATTATTTTTTCTGAAAAAAAAAAAAAAAAAAGAGAGAACCTAGCATCACTACTTGCAAAGTTTGTTACTCCATAATTAATTCAGACTAAAGCGTAAAGTTAAAATCTGGCAAGTTCGGGATGTTTCAATAAGTTGCTTTTTAGTGATAGCTTGATATGGGAGGAGGATTACTGAGCCGGATTGTTCTAAACACGAGTACCGTACAGTCAGTTGTGGACCTAAACACACCGAAAAATTGCGCATTAATTTTGTATTAGACAGATTGGTGCTTCCTGATACTCTAAACTCGTCCTTTACGATTGCATCTTTTTCATTCCATTTTTGTCAGTGGCAACAAATTTTATTCGGTTCAGGAGAGACTCATAGTGAAGGAATTTATTGAATTCCCAGCAGTTCATGGGAGGCTATAGGCTGAACTCAACGAAGTGCCCAGGGTATTAATGACAGCAGTGAGTGATGCAGGAAGTCAGTGAGAGGGAATTAATTTGAGAAAAAAGTCTTTCTTTCCTTCAAGTAATATGTAATGTATGTGTAGTGCCATACATGAAAGCAGTACTCCAATGTGGATTGAAATGACTGCTGGATAGATGCAGAAGGGCTATACTGAATATTAGAGGATTAGGACCATAATACTGTGAGAATATATATATATATATATATATATATATATATATATATATATATATATATATATATATATGTGTGTGGATGAGCGAATGAGAAGACAAGTGTTGGATGCAAGAGTGTGGAGAGGGTGAGGGAATGGAGTCTCGGACCATCACTTAGTGATGGCCAAGGTAGAGCTGCAAAGAAAGTGGTTGAGGAGACGAAGGGGAAGACAGGAGGAAGAAGCTCCTGTGAGAAGAGTGGAGAAATTGCAAGATAGTGAGAAAATGACAGAGTATAAGAGCATAGTGGAAGAAAGATTGGGAAGGTATGAGCTAGAGCAGATGGAAGGGGTGGAAGACGTAAGTAAGATATTCACGGAAGAGATAAGCGCAGCGTGTGAGGCGGTTTGTGGAGTGAGGAGGAGATGCAAGGGTGTGCAAGGGACAGCATGGTGGAATGATGAGGTGAAACGAGCTGTGGAACAAAAAGAAGAAGGCATATGGTGAATGGTTAGCGAGTAGAGGTAGGGGAGAAGATGAGAGAGAGAAGAGAGAGGTATATGTGAGCAGGAGAAGGGAGGTTAAGAGACTGGTGAAGGAGAGTAAGAAGAAAGTGGATGAAGAGTTTGGGAGGAATCTGAGTGTGAAATGGAGGGAGAGTAAGAAATTGTTTTGGAAGGAGGTAGAGAAAGTAAGGCAGTGTGAAAGGGGAAATAGTAGGGGAGTGAAAGATAGGAATAATAGATTGTTGGTGGAGAAGAGAGAGAAATTGAGGAGATGGAAGGAGCACTTTGAGGATTTGTTGAATGTAGAGAGTGAGAGCAGTGTGAGTATAAGTGGTTGGGGAATGGCTGGGAGAAGAAGAGATGAGAGGAGGGAGGAAGAGATCAGTAGGTCGGAAGTAGTGGAAGCGATGAAAAAGAATAAGCTGGGAAAGGCCCCAGGAATTGATGGAGTGTGTGGTGAAATGCTAAGGTATGGGGGTGAGATTGTTGTGGAGTGGATATGGAAGTTGTGTAGATTGGCTTGGGAAGAGGGAAGGGTTCCAGAGGACTGGAAATCAGGTATAATTGTTCCTCTGTACAAAGGAAAAGGGGAGAGAGAAGTATGTGGTAACCATAGGGGTATTTGCCTTCTTAGTGTGACTGGTAAAATATATGGTAGAATACTCATTGATAGGGTTAGGCATATGACAGAGGAGCTAGTTGGAGAAGAACAAGGGGGATTTAGGAAGTGAAAAGGGTGTGTAGATCAGATATTTGTTCTAAGATGTTTTGTGGAGAAGTATTTAGAGAAGGGAAGGAAAGTGTATGCTGCCTTCATGGACTTGGAGAAAGCTTATGACAGAATAGATAGGCAAGGTATGTGGAAGGTATTAAGAATATATGGAGTGGAGGGGAAATTGTTGAGTGCTGTGAAGAGTATGTACGAGGGAGCTAGGGCTATGGTGCGAGTGGATGGTGAGCTGAGTGAGTTCTTTGATCTCAATGTGGGACTGAAACAGGGGTGTGTGATGTCTCCATGGCTGTTTAATATATATATGGATGGGGTTGTAAAGGAGGTGCAAGGTAGGGCAGTGGATGTGGGGGTGGCCCTAATGAATGAGGGTGAGATTTGGAAGCTTCCGGTGTTGCTGTTTGCTGATGATACAGTATTGTTGAGTGAAGATGAATGGGAGTTGCAAGGTTTGGTGAATGAATTTGGGACAGTGTGTAGGAGGAGGAAGCTGAAAGTCAATGTAAACAAAAGTAAAGTTATGGTGTTTGAGAGGAATGAAGTCACAGAGTGTGCAGTGAGGTTGAATGGTGAGGATATGGAGAATGTGAGTGCATTCAAGTACTTCGGTAGTGTGATGAGTAAGGATGGAACTTTGGGGGATGAAGTACGTGAAAGGGTACAGCAGGGAAGAAAGGTTGTTGGTACACTGAAAGCAGTGATGAGAAATAGGGAGGTGAGTATGGAAGTTAAGAAGTCACTGCATGATGGTAATGTGATCCCTACCCTGACGTATGGAAGCGAGGCGTGGACCTTGCAAGAGGGGAACAAGTCAAGAGTGAGAGCAGTGGAAATGAGTTACTTGAGAGGAACATGTGTAGTGACGTGGAGGGACAGGTTGACGAATGAAGAAGTGAAGGAACGTTGTGGGGTAGATGTGGATGTGGTTGAAAAGATTAGGAGAAATACACTGAGGTGGTTTGGACATGTGGAGAGAATGGAGAATGAAAGACTGACTAAGAGGGTGTATGTAGGTGAGGTGGAGGGAGGGAGAGGGAGGGGTAGACCGAGGATGAGGTGGAGGGATGGAGTTGAGAGGTATATGAGGGAGGGGGGGGAGTTGGGGGGAGGGTAGTCAAATGGTGGGTGACAGAGTGACTTGGAGGCGTTTTGTCTGCGGCCACCCTTTGCGGGATTTGGGCGTCGGGCTATATATATATATATATATCCATCATCCAATCCTACATTGCCCCATGAGGAGCGTAGGAGCCAGGGGCTAAGCAGTTGGTCCCGACATTTAAGTTGAGAGTGACCAGCCTCACACATCCATGAGTGACATTACGTGAGCAATCAACCTCAACCACCCCTTGGATATAAGCCTTCACCGGCTCAATCCGACTGGAGCGCAATAATTACCCACTAAACCACCAGGCCCCAAAATTTGGTTATATGGTTACCACCCAGCGCAGTAAATGGTTTCCTGGTGCACAGGAAACCATTTGGCTTGTCACGCAGTGTAGAGTCACCCACAGGCTGAAGGAAGTGGAAAGAATGAAGGTAAGAAAGGCAGAAGAGGGAGTGTAAAGTCACCCGTAAGCAGAAGGACAAGAAAAGAATGAAGGAAAGAAGGATGGAGAGGAAAGGGCAGACACCCGAGAGCAGCACTGCATCGAGTGAGTGGATGGCGAGCGCCCCCACATCTCACAAAGATATATATATATATATATATATATATATATATATATATATATATATATATATATATATATATATATATCATCATCATCATCATCAGCCGTTTGAGTATCCACTGCGGGACCGGCCTATCCCGACCGAAGTCGGGACGGTACAGCAATGTATCTCTACCAAGTGGCGTAGGCTGTCTAGTAGAGATTGTATGTAGGGTGAGAAGTGCTTGTAAGTGTAATTGTAGTGTTGGAGTGGCTTTGGATGTGTGTGTAGTCTGTGAACCATGTGTAATCGGCCCACCCAAGCCGATTGGGTGCAAGCATATAGTACTTTACAGTAAGCGACATTGGTTCAACCACAGCATCCCTTGTGTCCTATATATACATATATATATATATATATATATATATATATATATATATATATATATATATATATATATATATAGATAGATAGATAGATAGATAGATAGATAGATAGATAGATAGTGTTAAAACGGCTGCTCTGCATTACACAGAAAAATTATATACAAACGTTCTGAGACACAGCTCGACGAACGCCACGAAGAAACGAACGCCACGAAGAAAAAAAGATTTAAATGCTCTCTTTTTCTTCAACCCTTTGTCATTCCCCTCAGAAATGAGTGTATTCGTATATATCTTTATAATTTGCTCTATTAAAACTGCTTTGCTTCATTCTAAGCAATTGCAGTTTTTGTTTGAACTGATATCAACTTCATAACTGACCGCCGTACAGCAACACTTGAGAGTTTTAACAAAAACTCCTGTTACCTTTATATTAACATTTTATCAGAGAGAAAAAGGATTCACGTATCCTGGTACCTGTGTTCCTCTTATAGTATGAAGCGCTAATCCCGAATGATGCTTAAAAGGACTTATGATAATATCAAGATTATCCTGTTCTGTACTGTTTCCAAATTATGACTAAATTATATCAAATTCACTTCCAAGCACAACACACTAGAAAAGAATATGCACAACCGTAAGTGCAGAAAAATTTAATGGGATTCTGTGAGTCAGAACTCCAATTTGTGCTGACAAACACTGACCCTGTTTTTCTCTTCCTCGAGTGTCTGGCTTTCGGTAAGTTGTTTTTCGGAGTTTACCTGTAACCCCCTCTGTCTGTCTGTTTGTTTCTCTCTCTTTCTCTCTCTCTAGACGAGTATATACAGTACATAACAACAGATTTATCCGGCCCATGTATTCAAAATGTATGGATATAGGCTATAATGGTGAAATGGACAGGGGCAGGAGGAGAGGTAGACCACAGGTGAGACAGAGAAACATATGAGTAAGACATGTAGGAAAGTGATCTGGCAGTAAATAAAACCCACACTTGTAGACGAAGAATATATTTACTAAACAGTTTCGGTGGACATTGCCGCCATCGTCAGTCGTCAAGGCCACTGATAATGGAGATAGTGTTCATCGAAACCGTTTGTTAAAAATATTCTTTGTCTACAAGTGTGGCTTTTATTTACCGTTTTTCATTTTCACGTAAGAGTGATTCATCCAGCCAAAGTGAACTGGGATGAAATGATGATCAGTACCAGGATGTCTCAGTCTGAATATCTGTAAAGTGAACAGAGGAAAACGAAGAGCTGGTCTACGTGGGAGATGAAGGACAGGAGCTGAGTATGATTTGACAGAACCTGAGTTGGGCTGTGGTGAAAACTGCAACTGACTGATTAAGTCGAAAAACGGTGAAGTGGATCGGGGAAGGAAGGGAGGTACGCCAAGGATGAGACCGTGACTGGAGGCTGAGGAGTATACTCGTATACAAGGGAGAGACCTGGGATGGAAAGAAGGGCCGTTGTTGAGGTAAGTTAATCCCTTCTGTACAATGACACCTTTCTTATTTCGTACTTGCTACCGCCAGTTGATCTGAAACAACACTCTGAAGGAGTTAGAAGCAAAATTCAACAATCGCTGCAGTGCGATATCGTAATAATTATTTTATCCTTGCTACTATCGCTCGATTCTATTCAGCTTAGGGGAGTCGGTTCTTAGTGAAATTGTTTGAAGCCAACATGAATGTCTTTTGATCACGGTCACCCGAAAATTAAGAAATGATATGCGATCATCTTGATCTGTTCGGGACAGACTGACAGGCATTGCAGGAGATTTATATACAGGGCGAGATTAGCAAGTTTGATTCATGTGATAAGTAGCCTATGTAAAACTATCATGGTTATAACTTCGTTGAAAAAGTAAACTTATACCTAGCACGTGCCATTACATGGTCAAGGGATGAACATAGCCTGACAAGGAGGGGTTTTCAGAGAGTAGAACACCCTCTCCACACTACTGGTCTAAGGGTCAAACATTTCACTATGCCCTGTTACCTTGCCCTTTGGTCGGTTGTTCTAAAAATCCAGTTACTTCGTTCTTGCCCGGGTCTAAATCGTTACATTAAGCTTGGTCAAATGAAATTAAGACTGTTGAATTGAATTTGTTCTGTGGCACTGACCACTGACCCATTGTTTTTAAAAATAGACCTCTTCACTCTTGGCTGACCCTCAGACTTTCCATCATGTTTGGGCCTTTGGCGGATTATTCCCAAAATCTAATCACTTCCTTTTTGCTTTGCACTGAAATATCACAAATACCATCGTTTAGATCTGTTTAAGTTCATCTTGCCATGTAATCTTAACCTTTACCTTATTTTGCTACAAAAAAGTTAACGCTGTGGCTGAACCTCATCTCATCCACCAGCTTGGTCTAAACCGGATCAGAATCAAAACTGTACAAGTTGACTTTGCAATGTGATGTTGACCTTTGAACTAGAGCTTTACTAAAAAAAAAAAAAAAAAGGTCAGCCACTTGGTTGACCCTCAAACCTTCTATCAGGTTTGGTAAAAATCGCACAAAAACTGTTTAAGTTATTTAATTTACACACACACACACACACACATACATATATATATATATATATATATATATATATATATATATATATATATATATATATATATATATATATATATATATATATATATATATATATATATATATATATATATATATCCAATTCCGACAGCAGCACTACTCACTCGATGTAGTGCTGCTGTCGGGTGTATGCCCTTTCCATTCCTCCATCCTTCTTTCCTTCCATCCTCTTCTGTCTTCTTTTCCTTCATTCTTTCCATACCTTTCTGCCTACGGGTAGCTTTACACTCCCTCTTCTGTCTTTCTTTCCTTCATTCTTTCCTCTTCCTTCTGACTGTGGGTGACTCAACACTGAGTGACAAGCCAAATGGTTTTCTGTACTCCAGGAAACCATTTACTGTACTACACTGGGTGGAAACCATATAACCAAATTTTGGCGCCTGGTGGTTTAGTGGGTAATTATTGAGCTCCAATCGGATTTAGCCGGTGAAGGTTTACTCGTATATCCCACGGGTGGTTGGGGTTGATTGCTCATGTAATGCCACTCAATGATGTGTGCAGCTGGTCACTCTCATCTTAAATGTCGGGACTAACTGCCTAGCGCCCGGCTCCTACACTCCTCATTGGACAATTTTGGATTGGATGATGGATATACATACCTACGTATATATATATATATATATATATATATATATATATATATATATAGATTTACGTGAGGAAGAAGGAACAAAAAGCAACGAGCCCACAAAACTGTTCCTTCCAAGAGAAAAACAAAATACAAGAGAGAGCCAAATTCAAGATTCATTCATTTCGAGGTGCCTGGACACACTGCGTTTGAAAGACTGGAGATCATAGGAAGCAGGAAATACAAACAGAGATAGACAGTTCCAGAGCTGACATGTTGCATAAATGAAGGACTGGGAGTAACGGTTAACTCTTGCATTAGAGAGTTGGACAGAAAAAGGGTGAGAGTTTGCTGCTAGATGAGTGCTACTCGCCCGTCGTAGAGGTGGAGGAATGCATGCAGACAGTTCAGAGGAACAGTGACCATTGAAGTAGCGATAGAAAAGAGATAAAGATGCAACAGTGCAGCGAAGAGACAGAGGTTGAAGGGAGTCAGTAATAGGGGGAGAGTTAATGAGACGAAAAGCCTATGACTTCACCCTATTGAGAAGAGCTGTATGTTGGGAGCCTCCCCACGCATAAGAGTTGTACTCCACGCAGAGGTGGTTAAATCCCCTGTATAGAGTCAACAATTGGGCAGGGGTAAAGAAGGAACGGAGTCGGCTTAGCACACCCAATCTCTTGGAAGCAGATTTTACTAGAGATGTAATATGAACTTTCCAAGACAAATGAAACCCCAAGCATACATAATGTATATATATATATATATATATATATATATATATATATATATATATATATATATATATATATATATATATATATATATATATATATATATATATATATATATATATATATATATATATATATATATATATATATATATATATATATATATATATATATATACATCCCATCTCATCTCATCAGCAGTTTGAGTGTCCACTGCAGGACCGGCCTATCCCAACCGAAGCGTGGACAATACAGCCAATGTAACTCTACAAATAGTCAGGTAGCATAGCGATATTTTCGTTACACGGCGGATTAAAGCACCGAATTTGGTATGAGGCTTCCTTAGGGTCTAATGATGAATTTTAGAAGGGGTGCCCTCAGGAAAATTTTAAAAAATATATAGATACTCTATACTGAAGGTGGAAAAAGGGCATTTTTCTAAGATAATAAAAATCGTGATTAGACGATATTGGTTGAAGATACATAAAATTTGATGCCACATTCTTGAAAGGAAATTAAACTTTACATTGTTTTTGTTCTATGCACTTTTTTGATCCGATTTACCGTTTATGAGATAATGAGTTTTTTTTTTAGTATTTTTTTTTTTTTTTTTTAATTGTAATAAAACTATATTGGTTAAAGATATATTAAATTTGAAACTACTGTTTGAAAGGAATAAAGGTTTGCATCTTTTTTATTCGTGACAATTTTTTGATCTGATTCAGCGTTTACGAGATATTGAGGATTTTTTAGGTGTTGAGTAAATATTTCATAAAATTTTCCCATTTAAAAGATTATCATCATTATAGGCATTACATGGATAGGAAATTGCACTCTGTACTGCGATATTTTATTATTATTAATGAAACAGCCATAAAAAATACATATTTTCACAAAAAAATGTACTAGACTAAACTTTTATAAAAGTAACTACAATCATTGTAGGCAAAGAACTTCATATTTTTTTACTGTAAATTATGATGTTTATGAAAACTGGCTGAAATCAATTCAGTATCTCCCACAGGAACTAATAAGCAAATGCCTACACTATATCCCCCAGTGCCATCAGCTTCTCCTCTTTAGACTGTTGTCCTATTTTTCTAATACATTTGCACTTACAAAGTGGTGAACAATCTACATTTGCTTTAACACACTTGCAGACGGAGCAGTCCCCTTTGCAGGAGCGTTTGATCAGTTCCCTGCACGATCTGGACACTTCTGGAATAGTCATTCAAAATGGTACCCATGACCCAGATACCTTGGTCCAGGCAAAATCCTGTGGGGAAGGAACCACAAGCTGTTTCTCTGTTAGTCGTCCAGATTCCTGCTTGATAAACTGTGCGGTGGACATGCTGCAGGAGCGCATCACTGGTGGGTGGCAGTCTGTCCATTGCCCGATTCTTCTGACAAAAGAGTCCCCTTCTTGTTTCATTGACTGGACTCAAAGGGCTGGTTCTGTTATACAATATGACAGTCAATCTCTCTAGCTTCTTGAAATGTTCATCTTTGACATCCAGCAACTGGAATGGACGACCAGCGAGATACACATAAACCTGCCAAGCCTGCCAAACCGACTTCTTACCCTTGCCATTGAAGGCAGAGGTTGTGTCGCAACCTGAAAATGCATGGAACACAGTTAATGCTCGTGATTTTGGCTCACTGAGGCTTGCACAAATGGAGTTTATGTGGTAAAACATGTAGTTTTTGCCCATACCAAAGGCTACCCATATGTTGACGAAAGGACAAGTCGCAATCAGGTCATGAAATATGCCTGCAAGGATGACTATATCGTCTGTGTCTACAGTAAGCACTTGAAGTCTTTGCTCCATGCTCCAATGCATGCACTACATGGACCACTATTCGGGAAGGTGTCAGGCACGACAAAACTGCCAGGCAATTGAATGGACTTCCTTCGCGACCCAACCAACAAGGAGGAGCTGTTTTCCTTTTTGACTGCTAAAATTAAAGAGTTCAACTGGCCACCAGCCAAAGCCGTATATGTTATCTCAGGGGAAACTGTGGAGTCTATCAGTGCCAGCACCCCCATGCAAAACTGTAATCATGAGAAGGCAGACACCCCAATAGTGGTCCATGTAGTGCATGCATTGGAGCATGGAGCAAAGACTATTCAAGTGCTTACTGTAGACACAGACGATATAGTAATCTTTGCAGGCATATTTCATGACCTGATTGCGACTTGTCCTTTCGTCAACATATGGGTAGCCTTTGGTATGGGCAAAAACTACATGTTTTACCACATAAACTCCATTTGTGCAAGCCTCAGTGAGCCAAAATCACGAGCATTAACTGTGTTCCATGCATTTTCAGGTTGCGACACAACCTCTGCCTTCAATGGCAAGGGTAAGAAGTCGGTTTGGCAGGCTTGGCAGGTTTATGTGTATCTCGCTGGTCGTCCATTCCAGTTGCTGGATGTCAAAGATGAACATTTCAAGAAGCTAGAGAGATTGACTGTCATATTGTATGACAGAACCAGCCCTTTGAGTTCAGTCAATGAAACAAGAAGGGGACTCTTTTGTCAGAAGAATCGGGCAATGGACAGACTGCCACCCACCAGTGATGCGCTCCTGCAGCATGTCCACCGCACAGTTTATCAAGCAGGAATCTGGACGACTAACAGAGAAACAGCTTGTGGTTCCTTCCCCACAGGATTTTGCCTGGACCAAGGTATCTGGGTCATGGGTACCATTTTGAATGACTATTCCAGAAGTGTCCAGATCGTGCAGGGAACTGATCAAACGCTCCTGCAAAGGGGACTGCTCCGTCTGCAAGTGTGTTAAAGCAAATGTAGATTGTTCACCACTTTGTAAGTGCAAATGTATTAGATAAATAGGACAACAGTCTAAAGAGGAGAAGCTGATGGCACTGGGGGATATAGTGTAGGCATTTGCTTATTAGTTCCTGTGGGAGATACTGAATTGATTTCAGCCAGTTTTCATAAACATCATAATTTACAGTAAAAAAATATGAAGTTCTTTGCCTACAATGATTGTAGTTACTTTTATAAAAGTTTAGTCTAGTACATTTTTTTGTGAAAATATGTATTTTTAATGGCTGTTTCATTAATAATAATAAAATATCGCAGTACAGAGTGCAATTTCCTATCCATGTAATGCCTATAATGATGATAATCTTTTAAATGGGAAAATTTTATGAAATATTTACTCAACACCTAAAAAACCCTCAATATCTCGTAAACGGTGAATCTGATTTAAAAATAAAAAATTGTCACGAATAAAAAGGATGCAAAATTTAATTTCTTTTCTAACAGTGGTTCAAATTTAATATATCTGTAACCAGTATACTTTTATTACAATTAAAAAAAAAACTGAAAAACTCAAAAAACCTCATTATCTCATAAATGGTGAATCGGATCAAGAAAGTGCATAGAAAAAAAAAAAATGTAAAATTTAATTTCCTATCAGAAGTATGGTATCAAATTTTATGTATCTTCAACCAATATCATCTAATCACGATTTTTAATATTTTAGAAAAATGCCAATTTTCCACCTTCAGTATAGGGTATCTATATTTTTTTAAATTTTCCGGAGGGCATCCCTTCTAAAGTTCATCATTAGACCCCAAGGAAGCCTCATACCAATTCGGTGCTTTTATCCTCCGTGTAACGATAATGGCAAAATTTGCCGCTAAGCCACCTGACTACAAGTGGCTTAGGCTGTCTGGTAGACCTTGTACGTAGGGTGAGAAGTGCTTGTAAGTGTGTTGTAGTGTTGGAGTGGCTTTGGATGTGTGTGTAGTCTGTGAACCAAGTGTAATCGGCCCACGCAAGCCGACTGGGTACAAGCGTAATTTATATTATGCGACACTGGTTCAACCGCGGCACCCCTGATGTCCGCCAATGCAGTACGTGGCCAGAAGAACGCTCCCAAAGTTTAGTACCCTGGCGTGGCGCGAACCCTCGTTCTTCAGTGTAACAAAACGCAGACTTTACCACTGTACCACAGAGGCTCCATATATATATATATATATATATATATATATATATATATATATATATATATATATATATATATATATATATATATATATATATATATATATATATATATATATATATATTGCCAGACACCTTAATCCCTTATTCGGGTTGGCCGCATACAAATCGCCTACACGTCACCCTGTCCCCCGTCATTTCACTGCCCTTCTCCCACTTCATACCACCTTCTCTCATATACCTCTCCAATCCATTCCTCCATCTCATCCTTGGCCTTCCCCTCCCTCTCTCCCCCTCCACCCCACTCACATACACTCTCCTCGTCAGTCTCTCACTCTCCATCCTCTCCACATGACCAAACCACCTCAGTGTGTTTCTCCTAATGCTTCCTATCACATCCACATCCACACCACAACGCTCTTTTACATCCACATTTGTCAGGCTCCTCTAAAATAACTCATTTCCACTGCTCTCACTCTTGACTTGTGCCCCTCCAACAACGTCCAAGCTTCACCTCCATATGCCAGAGTTGGTATTCAATACTGTTATGTATTAACTTTTTCACTTCCATGCACACTTCCCTGTTTCTTATCACTGCCTTCAAGGAACCAGCAACATTTCTTTCTTGTTGCACCGTTTCAAGCACTTCATCCTCCAGACTTCCATCCTTACTCATCACACTATGCAAGAACTTAAACATACTCACATTATCCATTTCCTCATCATCCAACCTCACTGTACATTCACTGACTTCACCTCTCTCGAACACCATAACTTTACTCTTCCCTACATTCACCTTTAAATTCCGTTTCTTACACACTTTCCCAAACTCATCCACCAAGCCTTGCAGCTCCCCTTCGTCTTCACTTAACAACACAGTATCATCTGCAAACAACGGTACAGGGAGTTTCCAAATACTGCCCTCTCTCATTAGGGCCATCTAACATCCACTACCCTACCTTTTATCTCTTTTATTACCCCATCCATATACAGATTGAACAACCATGGAGACATGACATATCCCTGTTTCAACCCAACCTTCAAATAGAAAAACTCACACAGTTTACTATCCACACGCACTGCAGCCTTAGCACCCTCATACATACTCTTCACAGCATTCAGCAACTTCCCATCTACTCCATATAATCTTAATACTTTCCACAATCCTTGTCTATCCATCCTGCCATATGCTTTCTCCATATCCATGAAGGCCACATACTTCTTTCACTTCTCTAAACACATTTCCACTAAAGATATGAGAATGAATATCTGATCTACACAACCTCTTCCCTTCCTAAAGCCTCCCTGTTCTTCTCCAACTAATTCCTCTGTTATTTCCCTAACTCTGTCAATAAATATCCTACCGTATACTTTTCTTGTTACACTAATAGACAAATGTCCCTATGATTACCACACACTTCTTTTTCCCCTTTCCCTTTGTATAAGGGAATAACTATACCTGACTTCCAATCATCGAGGCCTTTACCTTCCTCCCAGGCCAATCTGCACATCTTCCACATCCATTCTACTACTGTCTCTCCCTCATGTGTGTGTGTGTGTGTATATATATATATATATATATATATATATATATATATATATATATATATATATAATATACTATACCAGTAGCCATGTGTGTGTGTGTGTGTGTGTGTGTGTGTGTGTGTGTGTGTGTGTGTGTGTGTGTGTATTTTGGGCAGCCAAAGGTACACATTCAAATAGCACCAACATTGGCACAAAATCACAAAAATTTCGCTGATGTGAAAAAACGTGGTCCCGTCATGATTGAAAAACTTTTACTCTATTTAATGAGTGATCAATGTTTGACCAAAAAACGCCACTCCCGGTGTGAGTGCGTGAAACTAGGGTTGCGTTCACAGTAGAGTTTTTGATAGCTTTATATCTAATATACTATAGCAGTAGCTGTGTCTGTGTGTGTGTGTATTTTGGGCAGCCGAAACCACACATTCAAATCGCACTAAAACTGGCACAAAAATCGCAAAAAAATCGCTGGTGTGAAAAAAACTTGGTCCCATTATGATTGAAAAACATTTACTATATTTAATGAGCGATCAAAGTTTGACCAAAAGACGCCGCTCCCAGCGCCCAGTCAGTTGCCGTGGCTGAGTGGTTAATATCTCGGACTTGCGTGTGGACAACTTGGGTTCCATTCACAAAGCTGCAGATAACACGATCAATTGGTTAGCTGCAAAATATACAAGTGACAACGTTAGACTAGAACAGCACATAAACGGACCATCATGGGCCCTTTGATGTCGCCTTGACAGCTGGTAGTGACAAAGTTAGACTAAAACAACACATAAACGTCACTCGGATTACCTGAAATGATCGCAACGTGTGCGAAGCGTTAAGAAACGAGTGAGAAGCACGAGGAAGTGAGTGCAAAGCAAATGAAAAAGAGAACGCACAGCGCGACAGCCCTCAGCTGGAGCAGGTGCTGTATATACGTGCATGTCAAGTCACTTCCTGTCTTCAGAAATGAGTCATAACTCAGGAACCGGTGGCCAAATTGGACTGGAAATTTTTTCTTCTTCAGGGTAGAATATTTTAATGGCAACTTGCTCTAACAAAAATCTGTGCTACATGTGCTGTTTTTGCTGTGTTACGGTAACAAACCATGATAACAAGACGGTACTTTTATTTGATCATGAGCTGGTCCTATTATGGGTCTTCAGGTGGCTGTAGAGGCCGATATCTGAGGCACATATCCTGCTTCAAATGGTGCATGGAAAGGTCACGGCTCTAGGTGCTGTTGCAGTTCGGTGCAGTATCTGTCATGCTTCCTACAGGTGCTGACAGCAGTCATCGTCAATGGTAATGCAGGTATTCTTGATGGAAGTCCGCCACTTTGTTCTGTCGCTGCTAGTTCTCTCAAGGTCTTTTGGGCTGATACTGCTGCATTGTAGATTTGTTTTAATAATTTCCTTATAGCGTTTCCATGAGTGACCTTGCTGCCGATGGCCCATGGAGAGTTTGCTGTACAGCAGCTGGTGGAAGATTCTGGAATCACCCATACGGATAACAAGGCCTGTCCAACGTAACTGCACATTTAGGATCATCATTTCTATACTGGTGGTATGGGCCCTTTTGAGGACGTGAAGGTTTAACACTCTGTCTTGCCATCGGATCTTCAGAATGGAGCAAAGGCAGCGCATGTGAGACATTTCAAGCTGCTTGTCGTGGCGTCTGTACAGCATCCAGGTTTCACATCCGTACAGGAGGGAGGAGAAAACTATTGCTCTGTACACCAGCAGTTTTGTTGACAACCGAATGTTGTGATGCCGCAGCACTGTAGTGTGTAAGTGACCAAGAGCCTGACACGCCTTTGAAATCTGATCAGTGATTTTCTTTGTCCATGATCCATCACTGAAGATGGTGTTGCCCAAGTACCTGAAGTTCTCCAACACTTTCAGCCTGGAGCCATTGACAGAGATATTGGGAACAGTTGTGTCTGAGTGAGGTGCAGGTTGATAAAGAATCTCAGTTTTCTCAATACTAAAAGTCAGTCCAAACAACTGCTAGGCCTCAGCAAACCTGTTAACGATGTGTTGAAGATAATTTTCTGTGTGGGCCAAAAGCACGGCTGGATTAAGCATGTGGGAGGCCCGGGGCCCGCTTGGAAGGGAGGCCCCCTTTCCAACTCCCCCAATGGCATACACCACAGACTGGTAACCTAAATCCTAATATATAAATAGGACACTTTTAGTTAGGAAATACTGAACGGGGACTATTCATCCAATGCTGTAATATGTAATGCATAAACACGAAATGAAATGAACACAAGTTGTTCTTACCAAATTTATTTACACAGAGAAATTCAGTTAAAATTATTTAATTTTTCATGAAAAAGTATAGTATAACTAACAAGTAAATAAAGTTCAAATCAGAGAATGGATGGAGTTATAACCATTACAGTCCAGAAACTTTTCTCGATTTTCGTGCGGCAAAGTCGCTGATGATGTCATTAAAGTCCAATTCACGCAGTATATCTGACTCGATGCTCATGATAGCCAGATTTACAAGTCGTTTCTGCTTCATGGATGTCCGTAATCATGACGATGTCAGTTCAATAGAAAATATTTTTCATAGAATATGTTTAATGTTCCAGATACAGTTTTGAATATTAGGGATACCTTTCTCCACACAGGTGGGTGCCTGTGCTCAACTTTCTGCTGCTCTGGTGGAAGGACCCCTCTTGGTGGGTGGCCCAGGGCCCGGGCCCCTTGGGCCCCCTTAATCCGGCGGTGGCCAAAAGTGCACAGCTATCAGCGAAGAAGGCTTCGAGGAGGAGTTTTTCTACTGTCTTTTTGTTTGCATTCAGGTGGCGAAGGTCAAACAGTGATCCATCATGGAGATATCACAGGTACATGCCTTGGTCCAAATCTTTCACTGCATGGTTGAGGGCACATGCAAAAAATAAGCTGAAGAGGGCAGAAACCAAGACATAGCCTTGTTTCACGCCATGTCTATCAATTAATCAATCAATCACCCAATCAATCAATGTATCTATCTATCTATCCATCCATCTATTTATATATAATAGCCACCTTTCCATCGAGAGAGTGTGTGCAAATGCAGGGTGTCCTTGGACTTAACGTAATAACTTCAAGAGGTGGTTGTAGTGTTGATTTTGAGTACCAAATGCTATATCAACATGGATTCAGTTCTCAACTGTTACGAAGCTACAGTATTGATGACATTCACGGTGAAAATGATCTCCCTCATTCCTTCACCAGTAATTGTAGCTTCGTAACGACTTGGAAGTGGACCCATGCTGATTTTTTTAAAACTAATATTCAGTTCTAGAATTACACCCTGAAGTTAGTGCATCAAGTCCCTGGACACCTTGTATACATAACCCATGTGGTCTCTGCAAAAAAAAAAAAAAAAAAAAAAAAAGCACCGTGACAACCACAGAATACAAGATTTGCAAATTATTAACAAATTTTCATCAGCCGATCAGTGTCATTAACAAAGTGACATCATTACAACAGCTGGTTTAACACTCCAGTACGATGGCGTCTGCTTTGCTCCTGGTGGACGATTGTATTCAGCTTAGGATTCTCCCAGTCGTGTAGGTATTAATCAAGGCTACAAATTTAACTCCTCCAGTCCGAAAATTACCCTCAAAACTTTAACACTTTCAATCCGATGACGTATTTTCGGTCTATTATTGCCACTTCCATAGGACTGTATGTGACTTAAAAACGTACTATGTTGTGAAGTGATTAATGAAGACTGTATTCAGGCTTGAAAGAGCTCCTTGAATTGAAAAATCAGGAAGTAGCAAAAACAGAATGGAAATGACGTCCCCGAACTGAAAGAGTTGAAAGCATCGTCTGGAGATAGCGAAAATAAGATACAGGGCACGTCACCGTAGTGAAGGGGTTGATGCAAGGAAACTCCTGGCAACGCCGTCTCATCAGATCTCTGTAAACAAAGAAGCGGCATCGTCGCACCAGCTGATTAATGTAAACAATTAATCAGGAGGGAGCAACCATGATCATTACCCTGATTACTTAAACATGAAAATGTACAGTTGCCATTATTTTTTATTAATGAACGAAGTTGTAATGAGATTGAACTTTACCCCAACAGTCCAACTCCAGCTGTTTCCACATTAACCCTTTCAGTACGGGGACAACTTTTATACTTTATTTCTGCCACCACCAGACGATTTTACTCAGCTTAAAGACAGACTTCGAATGGGAAAAATAAAACACGGCCTTTGTTGATTCTCACAACAAGAAGTCTTAAGTCAGGTAACATCGTCTGTAGGTAACTAGAACACACACACACACACACACACACACACACACACACACACACACACACACACACACACACACACACACTAGGGTGGCCAGACGTCCGGTGTCATATGCACGGAGTGACTTTATGTTGGAAGTTACCGTTCCCTTTTCTGTTTAGTCTAAAATAAGCTAACCTAACCAAACCTAACCAAACCTTAACCTAACCTTATCCTAGATCAACCTAACGTAAATAAACCTAAAGTAAACTAACCTTAATTCACGAAATGGCTAATTCTACAATCTGCCTGTAACATACATGTATATCTTTATTTATATATATCCATATATCGACCTATAGTTACCTACAGGTCGATAACACATCCAACTATCTTCCTGACACATTTATTTCATACAATGTTGTTGATAAATGGCACAAAATTTGAGATATCATGCAAATACTTTCAAAAGAGAAGCTAAAAAGAGCGCTCGGCACATACGCACTAAACGGAGCGATAACTTCCAGCATGTCACTACGTGCATACGACACCGGCTTTAAACCGGACAGTCCAGCTTTTGAGCAACCTGTCCTTCATCCGGCGCATCCTCACGCCTGACGTGCATTTGTCCTCCTTTTTTGCGGTGTGGAAAAAAGAAAAAAAGTTAAATAAATTACCCTAGGTACACACTACCCTACACACACACACAGTAATGCCTATCAATGAAACTAGGGAGGAGCTTCTCAGAAGAATGCACAGCTATGTACAAAACATTTCTGACCACCAAAAAACTCTTGGAGATGGCAAGCAGAGTTCAAAAGTACCACAAATAGACAACCAGGCAATCAGTGGTGAGGACATAACTAACTGTAGTTTGTGTAGTAGGGTTTATTTGCACTTTGTCATGGTTTTATTAGAAGCGAAGGTTATTATTCATTTCTTTCAATTCTTTATTTTGAATTCGAATACACACACACACACACACACACACACACACACGCATATATATATATATATATATATATATATATATATATATATATATATATATATATATATATATATATATATATATATATATATATATATATATATATATATGTGTGTGTGTGTGTGTGTGTGTGTGTGTGTGTGTATTCGAATTCAAAATAAAGAATTGAAAGAAATGAATAATAACCTTCGCTTCTAATAAAACCATGACAAAGTGCAAATAAACCCTACTACACAAACTACAGTTAGTTATGTCCTCACCACTGATTGCCTGGTTGTCTATTTATCTAGTACTTCTGACCTCTGCTTGCCATCTCCAAGAGTTTTTTGGTGGTCAGAAATGTTTTGTACATAGCTGTGCATTCTTCTGAGAAGCTCCTCCTAGTTTCATTGATAGGCATTACTGTGTGTGTGTAGGGTAGTGTGTACCTAGGGTAATTTATTTAACTTTTTAATTTTTTTCCACACCGCAAAAAAGGAGGACAAATGCACGTCAGGCGTGAGGGTGCGCCTGATGAAGGACAGGTTGCTCAAAAGCTGGACTGTCCGGCTTATATATATATATATATATATATATATATATATATATATATATATATATATATATATATATATATATATATATATATCATTAGTATGCAGTGTCCTTTTTGGAAATTTGGAAATGGCCACCCTAACACACACACACACACACACACACACACACACACACACACACACACACACATAAAGAGGTTGTCGTTGCTGGTGTGGCCCCAGGCTCCTGTGGACGAGAACCCGGTGGACTACAGACTAAAGGAACCCATTTTCCTGCATTTCACGATCCTCTGTTCTAGGGACAGTGGAGAGAGATGAAGGACATTTCTGTATGCGGCAACTGCTTGCTATGTTGGTGCCATCGCGTGAAGGTGTCCCTTCCAGTCCTGGGTTCAAGAGGTATCTGTTCTGTATAGGCAGGTATACAGAATTTCCCTGGCATCTGCATCACCCTTTGTCGGTCTGTCCTTAGGGTATCTGCTGTATGGTGGCTGCCGCAAGAAAACTGTGCCAACTGTCAGGAAGTTACAATCTATCTATCTATATACCTAGGCTGCTTCCCACAAGGAAAGGGAGGTAGCCTAGACAGGACGACACACTCCCAATTTACTCATCCGCTCAAACACATTCATTCGCATCTTAGCCCCAAAGGGGAGAAGGGACAGATCCTCACCGCAGCACACCGCATGAGGGTCAACTGCGCAGTGCAATCAGTGACATCCGCAGCAGGGCCCGACAGCAAAGCTGGTTTACCCTTGCCACATCATAATAGACCCATCCCCTTACACGCACCTGACCTGATCAGCTGATCAGACCAAATGCGGGAGTATATCCCGTCAGGGCTGCGCCATCATTCATTCATTCACAATTTCTCTCCATTTATTTCTGTCACACACAGCCACACTTCCTCGCTCAACAGATATCCCTCTCGCATCCAACGCTCTCTTCACACTCTCCATCCATCCTACTCGTGGTCTTCCTCTCAACCTTACACCTCTCACATCAGATCTGGTTATCTTTTATCAGATCTGGTTATCTTTTTCACCAATTGCTCATTATCCACTCTCTCCATATGTGCAAACCATCGCAACACCCTGTGCTCAACTCGATCAGCCATCTCCCGAACAACTCCAGTTCTCCTTCGCACTTCATCATTTCTCACTCGATCCATACGCGTCACTCCACTCATACTCCTCAGACACCTCATCTCCATTACATTCAAACTTTTCCTCTCTGTTACACACATATTCCATGTTTCAGCCCCATATAACGTAGTCGGTACCACAACACCCTCATACAGCCTTCTCTTCACATCTATCCTAAGCGAACGACATCTTAACACGTTTTTCATTCCTCCCAGCACCTTTCCTACTTCATTCATTCTAAACTTCACTTCTGCATCTATTCTTCCATCCACAGCAATATGCGACCCTAAATACTTAAAACACTCTACTTCCTCAAGCAGGGTGACCACTCTCAACCCTCCAACTATCGTCCAATTGCTTTAACGTCCTGTATTTCAAAAGTTTTCGAGTCAATTCTTAATAGAAAAATTTTAAGGCATCTTTCCTATCACAACCTTCTTTCCGATCGTCAGTATGGGTTCCGTCAGGGACGCTCCACTGGCGATCTTCTCACCTACCTTTCAGACTCCTGGTCATCCTCCTTTCGGGACTTTGGCGAAAGCTTTGCCATTGCACTTGACATTTCAAAGGCTTTCGATCGAGTCTGGCATAAATCTTTAATTTCCAAACTGCCCTCCTACGGTTTCTATCCTTCTATCTGTGCCTTCATCGCTAGCTTCCTTTCTGGTCGTTCTATAGCCGCTGTTGTAGACGGCCATCGTTCTTCTCCTAGATCTATCAACAGTGGTGTTCCTCAGGGCTCTGTCCTATCACCAACTCTCTTCCTTTTATTCATCAATGATCTTCTAAGCTGTACATCTAACCCTATCCACTCATACGTTGACGACTCCACCCTTCACCTTTCCATTCGGTTCCCGCAACGCCCATCTCAACAGTTACTTCAACAAGCAAGGGATGAGGCTGTGGCACACCTAATGTCTGATTTGGCTCGTATCTCTGACTGGGGTAAAAATAATATGGTTGTCTTTAATGCATCTAAGACTCAGTTCTTACACCTATCAACCCGACAAAATCTTCCACGGGTATACCCACTAATGTTTAATAATATTCAGCTTAATCCTGCATCATCCTTGAACATGCTTGGGGTTTCATTTACTCGGGACTTATCTTGGAAAGATCATATTACATCTCTTGTAAAATCTGCTTCCAAGAGATTGGGTGTGCTAAGCCGACTCCGCTCTTTCTTTACCCCTGCACAACTGTTGACTCTATACAGGGGTTTTATCCGCCCCTGTGTGGAGTACAACTCTCATGTGTGGGGAGGCTCCCCACATACAGCTCTTCTCAATAGGGTGGAGTCAAAGGCTTTTCGTCTCATTAACTCTCCTCCTCTTACTGACTCCCTTCAACCTCTGTCTCTTCGTCGCACTGTTGCATCTTTATCTCTTTTTCTATCGCTACTTTAATGGTCACTGCTCCTCTGAACTGTCTGCTTGCATTCCTCCACCTCTACGACGGGCGCGTAGCACCCGTCTGGCAGCAAACTCTCATCCTTTTTCTGTCCAACTCTCTAATGCAAGAGTTAACCGTTACTCCCAGTCTTTCATTTATGCAACAGGTCAGCTCTGGAACTGTCTCCCTCTGTCTGTATTTCCTGCTGCCTATGATCTCCAGTGTTTCAAACGCAGTGTGTCTAGGCATCTCAAAATGATCGGATCTTGAATTTGGCTCTATATTGTATTTTGTTTTTCTCTTGGAGGGAACTGTTACTGCGGGCTCATGGCCTTTGGTTCCTTCTTCCTCGCATAAAAAAAAAAAAAAAAAAACTCACCATACAAAACTATTTTCATCCTTGTACCATCTAGCAACCTCGTACACTTCATCATTTTACTCTTATTCTCATTTACTTCCAATTTTCTCCTTTTACACACCCTTCCAAACTCCTCTACCAACTGTCTCAATCTCTCCTCTGAATCAGCCACCAGTGCAGTATCATCTGCAAACAGCAGCTGCTTCAGATTCCACTCTCTACCATCAACATTCACCAGACTCAGACCTCCACCTAACACTCTTGCATTCACCTCCCTTATAACACCACCCACACAAATATTAAACAACCAAGGCGACATCACACATCCCTGTCGCAGCCCCACTCTCACGGGAAACCAATCACTCACAGTATTTCCCACCCTTACACAAGCTCTACTATTTACATAAAAACTTTTCACCCCTTCTAATAACCTACCATCAAGTCCATACAATCTTAAATCAGTCCACAAATCCTCCTTATCATTTCTATCATACGCTTTCTCTAAATCCATGAACGCCCAAAACACATCGTTGCCTAGCTAAATACTTTTCACACACTTGTCTCACAGCAAACATCTGCTCCATGCATCCCCTCCCTCTCCTAAAGCCACACTGCTCATCACCAATCACTCCCTCTGTACCCTCTCTAACTCTCTTAATTAACACTTTAGCATACACCTTACCTACAACACTCAACAGACTTATACCCCTAAAGCTAGTACATTCATACGTATCACCCTTGCCTTTATACAATGGGACCACACAACCAACTGCCCAGTTAATTGGAATCATACCTTTCACAAAGCACACATTCAACAATCTTACTAACCAGTCAACAATAGTTGCTCCACCACCCTTCAGGCATTCCACAGCACACCCATCCATACCTGCAGCTTTTCTTGTTTTCATCTCATTTACTGCCTCCTGCACTTCCTCCTTCGTGATCAAAGAATCATTCAACTCTCCCAACACATTTATTCCTTGCATCCTTCCATCTGCCACAATTTCAGCCTCCCTTTCCTCTTCTACATTTAACAGTCTTTCAGAATACTCTGCCCATCTCTTCCTTACTGCATCCACCTCAATTAACATCCTTCCATCCTCTGCTTTTACTCGTTCTTCCTTCCCAGACTCTCCCTTTAACACCATTTTCATCTCCTTCCAAAACATTTTCTTATTCTGTTGAAAATTCTCAGCCAACCGCCGATCCCACCTCTCATCTGCTGTCACTTTAGCATCATTCACAGCCCCTCTCGCCCTATTCCTCCTTTCCTTATACCTCTCATATGACACCTCATCCTTCCTCTGCAGCCACACTTCATATGCACGTCTCTTCTCAGCCACAGCCATACTTACTTCCTCGCACCACCATTCACATCCTTTTCTTACACCACCACCCACACGTCTCACACCACACACCTCTTCTGCATGCCCCACCACAGCACTCTTAAACAACTGCCATTCCTCCTCCACATTGCCATATTCCTGATCTTTCACTGCGTTCCACTCATCTTTCAATTTCTCCTGATACTCTATCATTTTCTCTCTTATCCAATTCATTCACTTTCAACACATCCCTGCCACACCTAACTCTCCTAGCTCTCACCCATCTCTTACCTACTCTTTACTTACATGTAGGCAAACTTATATGTGGGCAAATTCTTATAGTAATAAATACTTCATAAACCAGGGCCCAGCTCTTTCTTTTCGGAGCTTAAGTCGGCAGTGACGTTGCAAATGAATCATAATATCAATTTTGACCATAAAACTTCAAAAACTGTATCAACTGTTGAGAATCCGATCAGGGATAATAGGCTTTCATTACTCATAATTAGCCCAAGAATAACCTCCTGTTGTTTGGAACATGTTTTACACGACACTTGTGAGCTGTTTACTTATATTCAGTACATGGGATGGCACCTCGTACCAATTTACACTGGTCACCTTATGTGGTTGCACTGTACTAGAAGTTTGTAAACTCTACTCACCTGATGTGTCTCTGCCACGTATTATTCGTTGGCGTATAATCAGCTGATGCAACGGTACCTGGTATTTGCTTACACTAATCAGCCTACGCGATGATGCACTAATTGCACTGATCAATAAAATTTTAACTTTTCTTGTCCCACGAACTAAAATAGCTGAACCTTATAGTTCTGTTTACGCTGAATTCGAATCTGTATTTAGATATTTTCTATCAGGCATTGTTTTTAAGTGACAGAGCAAGTGTATATTACTCATTCATAGATAAGGCTGGTATTACGCTTAAATAACTTACCCCTAAAATGTAGAAGTGTATGATTTTCGGCTATATGTGGCCTCAGGAACATCCCTCCTTAATCTCCAGCACTAATCTGCCAACACAGAGGGGATCCACTTTCCTTGGTACCACTTTTCCATGTCTAAAATGACCTGGTGCAATCTTTCGCCGTGCTCATCACTGACTGCCCTAAGATTTTCCTGGAAAAAGTCTACGTGAGAGTCCAAAAAGTGTATTTTTGGACTCATATTGCACCGCAAAGCTTTATAGGAAGTCCACGGATCTTTTTACAGCACAGTACTTTTCTGATCTGTGATTTCGGAAAAAATGTTTGCAAACTCTCTCAAGTGACAGCCATGCAGTTTTCTCAACATCATTTAGCTCCTCATCGAACTTTTCATCTCGAAGGAGATTCCTAATCTGTGGTCCTACAAAAATACCTTCCGTGACTTTTGCATCACTGATTCAGGGGAATTTATTCCTCAAATATGTTAATCCAGGGCCAGTTTTATCCATACCTTTGACGAAGTTCTTCATCAACCCGAGCTTAATGTGCAAAAGGAGGCAGATAAATTTTCTCAAGATCAACATGAGGAGGATTGAAAGCATTCTTCTTTCCTGGAGTCAGTGATGTTCGTTTTGGCCACACTTTCTTTACATAATGATTTTTCTTGTCCCGGCTGTCCCACTCACAGAGGAAACAACAGAACTTCGCAAATCAAGTTGCATTTCGAGTAAAAGTGCCACAACCTTTAGGTCAATACATACTATACATTCCACGTAAAGTTCCCATACTTAATTTTTTCCAAAAGAAACTTCATGTTATCATCAGAATCCTTCATGTTAGCTGCGTGAGCCAGAGGAACGGAGGGGAACTTATTTCCGTGGTGGAGTAGAGCAGCTTTCAAGCTTACTTTTGATGAGTCAATAAACAAGCGCCACTCATCTGTGTTATATTCGTAGCCAAGTGACTCCATAACAAAACGAACATCATTGCAAAACACCAGACCATCTTCAAGGGAGAAAACGTCATGGCGATCATGACAAAAACAAACTTTAGTTTCTTTCTGGAGAAGATTCCAGCCCTTTATCCTGAAACCCAAAAGTTTGGCTTGCTTCTTAGACGAATTTAAATCGCGAACGAGATCAAAGGTCTCCTTGACTTAGCAAATGTGGTTCATTTGAAGAACAGCTTCCTTCAAATGTTGGATCCATATTGTCCTCTACTTGGTCTACTATCTCATCACCAGACTCATCGTCACTCAGTGTCATTTTTCTTGGAGGCTCTGGCACAGGTAATTCCTGACTGTAAGGTACTGGCCTCATAGCAGATGGTAAGTTGGGATATTTAATAGTATGCTTGGATTCTGATGTTATACCATTTATATTTGTCAGGCAGAAGCAGCAATCTGAAGCGTGATCCCTCCAAACCATAGGAATGGAACAAGTCATTCTGCGTGAACCTTTTGCCCATGCTGTGAGAAGCCGGTGTTTTTAAGTGTATTCCTTCAAAGGTTTGGCTTACTGTTTATAGTTTGTGAGCAGAGGTGCTATGGAACTATCTTTTGTGGAATGTGTTTCTACGACTTTCAGGTGACCTTATACTAACATTTAGGCTCCTACGACTATCCTCAGCTTAATAAAAGCATCTGGCTCTAACGGAAAGGCACTTATATTAGGGTTGTCCTCACGATGAAAGGGTTACTGGCGATAGTAGAAAATTCAGGCTCCCATGAATCTCTCTCGGTTAAATTAATCTATCTGACATCTTCGTGGGTGGACTACTAACGTTGTTTCGACTAGGAAAATGTTCAAGATAAACCACTCTCAGTTTCTATCCTCACTTTCAGCTAAAATAAAAAAATAGATGAAGTTGGCAGAAATAGAAGAAAGAATTGTCTCGAGCATGAGAGAGTGAAGCTATATTTTAAACTTTGTATGAAAAAGCCTTATATCTTTTTGTTTTGCTGCCACCTGACCTTTTTATTCAGCTCTGGAGAGCATCCTCTTTGCAAAGGTTTAATGAAGGCCACGTGTAGCCCTGTCAGTTCAGAAAGTCTCTCTTCTACTAAAATGAAGTCATCATCATATCATCATCATCATCATCATCCCAGTGTGCCCCATACAAACAGGAGTCTAGGGGCCCAGAGGCTTGGCTACTCAGCCCGATATTTAAGGATGGGTGACCAGCCTTATTCATCCCTGACTGACATTACAGTACGTGAGCAAGAAACCCCAACCATCCTTCATATCGAAACACCTATAGGCTCCATCCGTCTGGAGTGCCTTAACCCACTAGACCACCAGGGATCATTGGGTTATGCTTACCACGTAGAGTAGTAATTGATTTTCTGGGTAACAGGAAACCATTTTATCTTGACAGTCGGTGTAGACTCCCTTGGAGAGAGAGAGAGAGAGAGAGAGAGAGAGAGAGAGAGAGAGAGAGAGGGAGGGAGGGGGGTATCACTACGTCGAGTGAATGGATGATGGGGATCCCCACCTAAAAAAATAAAACGGTTAAATGTACTCAGACAGCGCATACCTCCACCAACGTCTACACCAGACAGCTCAGATCACCATTAAAATTTAATTAACTATTGTCTAGTCCATGACCGACGTACCAACAAAATTTTATTGAAATCCATAAATAACTTTTTGAGATATCTTGTGGACAAACACACAAAAAGTAGCCCTAAACAGGGACTCAAAATCAAATCACCACTATAATTCAACCAACTCTTTCTTGGCTCATGACACACATATCCACAAAGTTTCACTGAAATTCACAGATAACTTTTAAAGATATCTTGTGGACAAACAAACGGATGAAACTGCCACAGGCAGAGTGCTTGCTAGATGGATCGGATTGGAATTTGGATAAACAAACATTTCAGCAACATATGAGGCGTTCTCATGGTGAATATGTGGATATAAAACCTTCCCTTCCCTTCATCTTAATCCTCTCGTGCGAGGTACTAATCACGGTACTAATCACCGGTTTTATCAAATTTTAGCTGCTACGGTTCAGCCTGTGTACACAAGGAAGACCCTTATCTGGTTAGAGTCTAGAGATATATACCATCTCTTGCCCCTCTCTGTAAACAAACTAAACCACCCAGATAACAGGAGTAACTCGATACTTGCATAAACACAATAACCATAAAAAATGTGAAAGAAATTCATAATAATTATCTGTTTTTTATGAAACCGCTCATTTTATGTTCTGATTTTATTGGTAATTCACATATCTAATCGTTTCAAACCATTACAGCAGCAATGATTTTTTTTTTTTTTTAATTGTGAAAATATGGATATTTCATAGTGCGATGAGTTTTCACTCATCTGCTTAGTTTTCACTGGTATGTTGGCAGTTATTTGGAGAAATATTTTGCTCTCCATTACGAAGCACAAGCTGGGTTTAAGAGCTAAACATTGCATTGCCAGGAGAACCAGATGTTTCTCTTCATTTTGGTAAGAAAAAGAAATCGATTTTCGAAATTTGAAAAAAAAAATGGTGCCAGTGTTGGCCACTGTGTCCCGACGATTTCCGGACCTACGTCCATTGCGATTTTCGGACCTGCGTCCACAGCTCAAAAGGTCTCTTAATTCTATAAAATCGTTGAACAGCGGCAAGAACAAATGAATGACGTGAAGAGCTAGTTTACTCCAAATAGATGGCTTTTTGTTGTTTGTCCTTCCTGGAACCAGAGAGTTTTATGCAGATCAGGAGAGCCACGGCCAGTAAAGAGGTTAATGAAAGGTGCAGCTAACCTCCCCAGTTGGAAAAGTCTGCCCCAGGCTGAATATAATCATTAGGAGGTAGAGAGATACAAGAATATAGTTAAAATGACTTCGTCGGGCCAAAGGGGCTAATCAGTTGAAGGAAAAGGTAAGTGTGGAGAGAGAGAGAGAGAGAGAGAGAGAGAGAGAGAGAGAGCAAGGTGGATTTAAGCAGATTTTCATATAAATAAATACCCAGGAAAATAGATTGGAGTGTAGAATGATATAGCCGGGAACATAAATACCCACTCATGTTCTAACGATAAGTAACGAGACAGTGAACACTGATTGTCGAAATTCAGCGATGCAATTTTTGGAGCCAAACATATTTTTCAGAATGTATTGTAATGTTTCATAACTGTTTGGCAAAAATGTTTTGCTATTAATGCCTGCAACCGTAAGTACGTATGTCACTAGCTATTATATTTCCAAAATCTAGTAGTCGTAGCCGAGGGGTTTCCAAAAATGTTAGATATAAGGTTGTAAGAGGAGAGAATTTTCAAGTTGGTCTTGTCGTGGACGGCAGGAGAAATAATAGAGATGAGTCTGGGGTTTGATTGTAGTTTTATTCTGAAGGGAGTTATCTTGACAAGCAGTACTAAGGTGAGGGTGGTTTACGCTAGCTAACGCCGTACCCTCTACTCCTGCCTCTCCCACCGTGCCTCTCCTGTTTCCTATTGCACCCCATCCCCTTCTGCCCTGTCTCTCCAATTTCCCTTTTATGTGACTAGTTGGGTCACGTGTGTGGGCACGTGTATGTGTGTGGTGTTCTTCCATCAGGTGTGTGGTGTGAGTTTTCCATGACTTCATAATGTGCTGTGTGCGAAATTCCCTGGCTAGAATCTCCACTGCTGTTTCCTCCAGCTCTCTCGAATTTAGGCACGACTTTCCTCAAACCTCTATATTGCATATTAACAGCATATATGTCACCAGCTATTATGTAGTGTGTTATGATATCTTAGTGTCCTGACACGTGCATCGTTCGGAAGCATGAGTGGGTGTGGAGAGCATGGTCTGCATTCCACGTGGCCTTGAAGTAGTAATAACACTTATTCCTCAGCTATTTATTCCGCACACTGCATATCAGCATAATATTTTGTGTTACTGGTGCAAACCGTGTCGATATTAAAGAAATGTAAAAAGCATACAAGAGAATGTTAAGGCGCCTTATGCATGAGAAATCGCTACGGGAAAGGTGTTAAGGAGCCTCCTATGGAACCTAGAATACGATTAAGTGACTTACGTGTGTGGTCAAAGCCGGTGATGAAGTACGGACAGGGTGAAGACGCTGTGTGACCCGCCGGGGTGTCGTTCCAGCAGGACCACCCGTCGAACGTCCGCGGGCAGAACACAGAGCCTGGGGAAGCGCGAATCAGTAGAGTGGATGGCTGGGTGGTCTGGATGGCTGGTGAAGGGATGGCTGGGTAGTTGGAGAGAGGGATGAATGGATGGTTGACGTGAGGAATGGTTATACTCGTATTGGCTGATGGCAGAATAGTTCTTATGTGGATAGTAGGATGGCTGGATGGTTAATTATATGAATGGTTGTTAATATGAATGGTTGTTTAGACTGTAAGGTGGGGAAATGGACGGTTATTATAGGCCGATAATTAGGTGACTGAGGGGATGAATGGTTTACACACACACATACACACACTTGAGCAAGGGGACGGGTGTGTGGGTGTGTGAAGGTCGCAGCCTTGCCCTTAGATCGGACTATATGAGCTCTCAGCTCCCTTCCGGGAGGGTAAAATGCTGACGATCACGACCATCAAGTGATCCTGACCGACCCGGTGAATTACACACACACACACACACACACACACACACGCACACACGCTAACACATGGACAGATGGTTGGGAAGAGTGATGGTGGGTGCAAAATGAGTGGCAGTGTTTTTATCTGGATAGCTGTTAGTATTTACATGGATGGTTGGAGGGGGTTTAATAGATGATGTGTTAAGCTTAATGAGCAGTAAATAACATATACCTCATTGGATGTGTTGATAGCTGGACGAGTGAATAATTAAACGCATAATCTGATGGATGCCTGACTTAGCTGTATGAGTGGCTTGTTATTATTGATGGTTATGCTCTGTCCATATTAACTTGGCCTAAATTTAACATCTCTCAAACTTGAATGGAGAGCTGTAACAAGGGATTAGCAGTAGGATATGATGACAGCAACGATAAAATGTAATGAGAAGGAAGCAGGACCCTAGTAGTGCAAGAGTTTGCCAATGAGTTACGAAGAAAAAAAAACATTGCAAGCAGACGAAAATCTCCATCCAGTTAAGATGTACGGATTATAGTGGCGTAGATAC